>NC_143020.1:26850098-27025931 GCF_055824585.1 Amblyomma mixtum | reverse complement strand
AAGAACCCCAGGTGGTCGAAATTTCGGAGGCCTTCACTACGGCGTCCCTCATAGCCTGAGTCGCTTTGGGACATTGAACCACAATAAACCAATAAACCAAACTGCTGAACTAACGACATTTACCCTGAGGGCACTTAAGGTAGGCATAAATTTTCTGCTACTAACATTTTTTATATCAAGACTGGAATGACCTGCCAAACGCTACCGTGGATCAGACCGACTCACCGTCGTTCAAATCATCCATCGAAGAAGTGTACTGCTGAATATTCCACCCCCTCATGTAATACCCTTTCAATGGGGCCTTTGAGGTAAAAATAAACAAAAATATTTAAACTAAAAGTGACCTCCATTGGTTTTTATTGCTGCTTTTATCCGATGCGACCGATGGACAAACTTTAAAAGAAAATTTTGCCACGCATTTGGATGAATGGACGAATGTCTTCGATGTTTCTTCGACAGTAGCTTACCATATTAGAATATTAAAATTTTCCGTCCACGACTCCTGGACTTGGGTGCATGTTGCTCTATTTGAGTCCAGTTGACCTCGCGCCTAAAAACAGTAATAATAAGCGAACAGCGGAAATGCTGACGTGCAAGGACAATTGGAGGCGCGTAAGAGGCTGGTCAGGTTTTCGGCGCATGGTTTTTCCCTAGATGCGCTCGCTTTCCTTTGATTGTGTAATCGGGTTTCCACATGTACGCTAAGCAGCTGTGGGCGCGCCTGCTTACCAGCAGCCGCCCCAGGGCTCTAGCTGCGAGTGGTGACGTGGCGCATCGGTTACATTACGAGGAGGTACGGGGACTCAGCCGAAAATGAGGCGGCATATTGTGTGTGATGCAAGACTTTCTGGCAGGCTTGTTGGAACTTTATCTTTTATAAAAAGCTGAGCGCTAAATAGACGTTTTCCTGTGAACGTCTATTTAGCGCACAGCTTTTCAAAAAAACACATTGTCCCTGTTACGTGTCACGTTAGCTGGAGGCCAGAGCTTGCAAGCTAGCTCACGAACGCACTACGCGATAAGATGCACCAGTTCAAGCGAAATAATTTCTCAGACCATAAATCACTCATTTTAACGTACTCACAACGACGTCGCGTGAAAGAGGTACTCATACTTGCGTTAATTATTGCCTGTACGGATTCACGCTGATCACTGATAGTACCGTTGGCCTTGACTTGAGCTGATTAATATTCGAAATATCATTGTAAAAGTATCATTGGAAACGAGAGGCATATTTTACCTTGCCATTTTCTATAGCTGTCGTTGAACACAAATATCCGGCCTGCCGATGGAATTATTCAAAATGTTATTTTCATTACATGCCTATTTCGCAGTGCCAGAACATGCGGCCGTCGTGTACCCGCAGCTTTTCGATGTTCGGGATGACCTCGGAACAAGGGTGCTAAGAGTAAACGACAAAATTACTCTCAACCTCAAGAAGAGCGCCGTACTGCCCGACGATTTTGTATTAATAGAGGACTGGGAAGGCGTGCCGCGGCATACATATGTAAGTGTTGCAAAATTTTGCATTTATAAGCCTCGAGTGAAATCAAATTTTGCCGTAGCAAGCAACGTTCGAATATATTGATTATTGGCGCATTGAAGTTAAGACGAGCGGTTATTGCTCATGTTAAGTCCAAAAACTGTAGGGGTTAGAGGAGAGAATAGAAGGTTTACTGATTTCTACAAGACGGCGCCTGAAAATTAGATAGCCAGTTTGTCTGTGCTTTTTCAATGGTTTATGTATTGAGCTTATTTTGCTGCGGGGAAATAGTGTTTGGAATAAGGGATAAAAGGTTGAAACCTGGAAACTTGTGCAGGGTACCAGCGCTCTAACCCTTTCGTTTGTAGGAATCACGGCAGTCAGCGAAGAAATCCGAGCTAGAATGGTAATGTGTGTAGAAAATTTGACGAAGAGAAAGACATACTTTAACCTAATAATAAACCGATTGAATGATGAAAAAATATTTCAGTGCTGGAGGCGTCTAAGAAATGACCACTTTAGTAATCAAACTCTATTTGAGTATACCTCCACTGGCTTTAGCTAGTATGGGCCCCGTTCAGAGCCGAGACGTTGGACCACTTCATAGTTTGTACAGAGCACTCCGCTTGCGCTTGTGAAAGACAGCGAAGGTTGGGAAGGGCAATGTAAATACACTGAAGAAGATAGGAAGATTGCAAGGTGTCGAAAAAGCGAAAGAAAGGAGCAGGTTACGATAATTCAGTGGTGACCATTTCAACAGCGGAAACGTATCGAAGAGCGAGTGGTAGGGAGGCTCGTATGAAGAAGCTACTTTAGGTCGCTTGCTAATTTTCTCGCTCTAGAGCGGGTTAGTGCGCAAACGTATCCTTGCTACGGAAGCGGCTGTTTCCGCGAATCTGTCCAAGGAGTATCCTTATTTGTTCTCTAACAAGTCTGAGATGTTGCTCAGGGAGAAGGGAACTACCTCTGAGCAAGGAGGCGTTTGTGCACTAACCCGCTATTGAGCGAGAGAGTTAGCAAGCCAGCTAAGGTGCGACGTGCCCCTTGGAACAGACGCAGATCAAACAACGGGGCATGTTGTGGAAAAGCAATTGGAGAGGGGCTCTGACGGCCTAGACGGTGACGATGGCACCACGGTTGAGTCGGAGAGAGAGTTGGAAACAGGGAGAGTGGCGGCGGAACGTAGTTCGTTGTTACCACCGTCGTCCAACCATTTCGAGCGATTGCTCTCAGTAAGCAAGGAGTAGTTTACTGAGGATCAGGAGGCAGACAAAACAATACAAAAACTCCACAGTTCAGCCAGAGAAGGAGTTTCGAGAAAGAACGTCACGCTGCTAAAAAGAAATTGGCCGTTGTTTCGTCGCTATCAGGACAAGCATAGGTATTGCGATAGAAAGCCCCGAGCTAAGATAACTCTATTTAGTAGACGCAAAATCAAAAAAATGGTAGGAGGGAGGGGGGGGGGGGGTGTAGGCATTGTTATGACAGGGCACTTTATGCCCCGAGGTGCAGTTCTCGTAGCATCCCCTATTTATCGTAGCTAGTGGAGTGTGCGCGCTTGTGTGCGCTATGCAAAGCACGAGGGACGAGAATGGAGAGAGTAGTGCGACGTGGTTAAAAGGTTGCCTCAAATTTGCAGCGTCTTTTGTCGTTAAAGGTAGATATAAACATGGAATGATATTGGAGTGTGACGTACCACTGTCTGGGATTAGTTATAGATGGTGCAGACCGCATTCATCAAATGGGTCATGTCCATTCCATTCAACTTGTCCCCACACCCTTAAGCACCATTTCTACTGTCAAACTCGTGGCAGCGCAGAGCAAAAGAGAAACACAAGCGCTTATACAGGGTCTGTTCTGAAAGTAGTAGGACTGGTTTTTTCCTGGGTGAACGGGCGGGCGAGAGGTGGTCTGCGCGTGCAGGATCATTGAAGGGGGATGTTGGGAATGCTGGGGAAAATCGGCAGTCGGCTCTCGGCCGTTGAAGAGAGGAGGTCGCTTCTACTGTGAACCCCTCTCGAAACGTCTCGTCACGCAGAATCATCGCGCGTTTACTGGATCTGCGATACGCGACCAAATTTTGAGTAAATCTTGGTAAAACGGGCAAAGAGACTCACAACATGATTAAGGAGGCTTACGGTGACACTTCCATAGGTAGATCAAGTGTTTTTTGAGTGGCACGTGCGGTTCCGAGAAGGTAAGGAAAGAGTGGAGGAAGACAACCACTCCAGACGCCCTTCGAACAGCAAGACGAAGGAAAATATGTAGTGAGTGAAACATTTACTTAACAGTGATCGTAGAATGAGTATCAGAATGATTGCTGATGACTTGAGCATTCCTCAAACGCAAGTTTTTGAAATCGTGACAGAAAACTTATCCATGAGGAAGGCGTGCGCGAAGTTGGTGCCGGGAGTGTTGTCACAGGAGGAAAAGGCCAACCGGTAGGACCTTCCTCATCATGTGAACGAGGACCCCGACTTTTTGCCCAGCACAAGGCGGCAACGCTGCCTCAGACCCCCTACAGCCTCGACTTGGCCCCGCCAGACTTTTTTCTATTCCCGAAAATAAAATCTGCGCTCAAGGGGGAACATCACGGATCGGCAGAGGTGGTTCAACAGGCCGTGACGAGGGAGCTAAACAGCATTCCGGTCCAGGCGTTCCTGGAGGCGTACGAAAACTGTAAAACTCATTGACAGCAGCGTGCAGGTGCGGAAGGGTGCTACCTTGAAAAATTGTAATCGTTTCTACTATTCTCTTTAATAAATTTTGTTTAAACAAATGAGTCCTACTACTTTCAGAACAGACCATGTATATGTCAACGGCACCGGCGTGTAGCAAAACACAACCTTAATATCCGCGACACCGCTTGAAGCCAAGAATGCGCGGCTTCTGGAACATCCTCTACCGCCGCCTTCAGTTTTGTTATGGACGCTCCGTGTCCTAAAGATTACCGGATGAGATAGGTGTAACACAGAGAGACGCGGTCTCCGCCTTCTTAGCAGAGGATTGGATTGCTCTCTCCGGATGCTTACTCTCATTGTACGCTATTAATGCAGTTTCGTTAAGATTGCTTCAGGTTCGGCGACCTGTTCGGCTATAGGCGCGCAATAGTTCCGGGGCTATGTTAGCGTGAGTTTGTAGAGTATAAGTGGGAGTTGAAAGAATTTCACTCTTGAAATTCCCCCATAAATGGCTGCTGAACAAGCACCCCGAACCGATTCAAGACTAGCCCATATGCAGTATTTTCTGCGGGCTGTATGAGCTGAAGAGCGTGAAGATCAGAGGATTCCTGAGCTCTCGGGGCTGACTGCTAGTAGGGAAGTGCTATAGCTTGTAGTCAAGCTCGACATGTTCGACAGCCTTAGAAGTCGGAGCGTGTCGAAGGGTTCGCGACGTCATTTGGGGCATGAACCTTCAGCGTTTGGTGAACTCAGCTAGCACAGTGGTAGCCCTTGGAAAGGAGTGTAAAGATGACTGTCAATTTCGCAATAGTCATTTAGGAAAACCATGACAATAAAACGCTCTACGGTATGTAGAAAGATTTCTGCGCGTAAGTAAAGATACTCCGTGTATTACACACAGTGCATTATAATGCGCGTTAATTTCTCTGCTGTCCTCCAGAAACATCACCCCACCTCTGCATTGAGAAAACCAAACTGCAGAGTTGTATGATTCTTAGGAAAGTGAAATGCGGGCGCGTAATATTCTCTGTTGTCCTCCAGAAACATCACCCCACCTCTGCATTGAGAAAACCAAACTGCAGAGTTGTATGATTCTTAGGAAAGTGAAATGCGGGCGCGTAATATTCTCTGGCGTTCAGAATTTAATACATTATCGCAAAGGACAGCATGCCTGCCGTACTCAGATAACTATAACGTTTTTGTTGCCCAGAATATATTTTGCTTATAAGCGGTTTTCAACTACAAAACGCATGAGCCTTTTCTCCCTGGCGCCGGTGATTTCCACACAGGTAACACTGCAATCAAGGATGCTTCTTTGAGCTTCTGAATTCAAACGTTTACACAACTAGCGATTACAAAATTTGGAAAACCGATACAGTTCATTAATGTAGTAATATGCGCGCAATAAGGAATTAGCAGCCTTCAATTTTCTCCGCAACATGTGACCGTCACCATTGCAGAAGGAAGTCGGAGCTTGATGTGGGGAAAAGAAATCTTTTTTTTTCTGGTGGAATTAAGAAAACTAGATATGAAAGTACTTGAAAATTTTACTGAGATAGCGATATTCTCGAAAGATGTAATAACTCTAATTTCTACGGGATTATAATGGCGGTGTTTATATTGCGAGGGGTCTAGAAGCTTTTGTTCCATGGCGAATAAATCACTCTATATCGACAATTATCTTCAACGTTGGCATCGCGTATTTCGCGGAAAAAAATATTGAGCATGCTTAATTACTCTGAGCCTTCTTTTTATCCCAATTACGTTGTCATAGTTTAATGTGGATGCCTTAGAAGAGGACTTGTACCATGACGAAAAACATTTTGCATCAGTCATGGTTTCCGAAGAAGACGGCTCGTGGAAAGTTGTAAGTGAACTTCGCGTTTCCTATGGTATGTATAAAGGAGCAATAATCCGGCCAGCTCAAGAAATAACTTGATTTTTGTACAGAGTGCGGTAACTAACCTTCTCGTAGTTTTATCCATTACTTTACATATATTCTCGAGAGGAAAACAGAAACACTGTACAAAAGCAGTAGAGTGCATTTTTGTAGGCATTCGGGCGCGTGGCCAAATCAATGATGGCTAACTGTAATCCACCTTTTCTGTGTCTAAATTACAGCCATTTATCCAATGCTGAAAGAACCAAAGGCTAATAAGAATTCTGCGACCGGGTTGACTTGGTCATAGAAAACTAAATGAAAACTAGATGCTTTTTAGTCACTCCAAGGAAGTGTGGGTGATTCATTCCTGTAGAGAAGAATAAAAGCAAAACTAGGGTCATTTAAGAGCGAGTGGAGCGATGCTTGAGCCGTCAATCACAGAGTAAACTGAAATTTGTGGTATAGTGACGGACAGAGCTGATATCAAGAAAAGAAACACGCTGTTGAAAGGGAGGGGCAGAGAGTTATGTACAGCGGCATGCTAAACAAATTTTCTGGGACACAATGCTGAATCTTGTTCATGACAGCTGTAAGGGGCGGTAAGAAAACAAGCATTTCTCCGGCAGCCAACTTGGGGGACTATCGCGGCTATACGAACGCTTACTTTAATGTCGCATCAATATGAAGGAAGAAGCTCAGAATGTATCTTTAGAATAGTTGGAGAAGAAATGGAAGTTTTGATTATGTCAGAATGCTTAGACGCAACATAGCCTCTAGTAGCTCCTCGCATTCGGAGACTACTACTTCCAGTGTAATTTCAAAAATCAGCGATCAATACTCCAATACCTCAACTTTCACACAGGCACATTTTACGTATCAAGATACTTAGAAGCCTGCCTTTGTGTGCAACAGCAAAGCCATGCACATACTATTCTGCCCAAAAGAAGTATCAGTATGCAAACCACACTAACGATCAGATCAGTTTAAAGGAATCTTCACGGAATTTCTTACTCAAGGGACGTGTTTGTTGCGGCCTGACAGAAAGTAAATATACATATATCCATATGAATTCAAGCAATAATAAAATCATGCATAAAGAAAGATAAAGGCTTTATTTGGTTTATACAACAGAACAAACGAAATGGAAATCCAAGTTACTTGAGGATGAGCTTGATGCCATAGGGCTACCGTTTCCCCTAGTGCTGAGGGCGTTTTAAAAATTGTTCTTGCGTTATGTTCGCGTTATGATCAAATCGAATGAGTTATGTATTGTGAAGTGAGTTGTTTCATTTTGATTTCATTTTTGAAACAGGTGTGCAGCAGAAGTGTTACTGGCACTCAGGTGACATGTGTTTACTGAAAGATTGCGGCCAAGTCAAAGCGTTTTGTTTTCTTTACATTCTACTTTTTCAAAATCCTTTTACTGTTAAGGAAGGCGTGGTTGGACCGAACTTGAAGATTAGGCCAATGGAGGAAATGGGACGCTCCAGCGAAGGTCATTACGCTCACCTTTTGGAACCCATTGAGAAGGAGTTGTCTGATACACCAACCGTACTTGGTAAGGCTGTGCTTTAACTCTCACTACCACGGACAGTGGTATATCTAATTGGAACAGGAACTGTGTTGTTTTTCGGCAACCTGTACTGCTTTTCATTTTAAACCCGTTAACGCGAACGCAAGAGTAGGGGCTCGCATTAAACACCGTACTTCAGCACGGAAATCACTCTAGATTTCGCCCTGTTTTTGTTGGCTGGCACACAACTCAAAGAGATAGTTGAATCTGTGGAACATGTCGAGTAGATATTCTTTGTTTCCTAGCAGAAGCCAATCGAAATTGTTTTTCAATCGCTTGATACTTATCCCGATGATTAGTTAAAGAAGGCAGGATGTGGGGTGTGTTTCTAGAGGCGGTGTAGTATTCACTGCGAAACTAGCTGCGGCCATGGCTGCAAAGATAGCCTACGGTGTGAAGCAAACAACTTCACAGAGGACCCGAGCTTCTGAACGCGCCAAATGTTATGAACGCACTGAATACCACTCTGTGTGTTCAAAGAGTACAAGCAGTGACTATGAGTTCAGTGCGTGTACGTATATCCAAGATATGCATCTAATGTTGAGAAAAACAAAAAATGACTATCTCTACATTCCAACATTTGCACCGAACACTTCGTTTACTCATGTGAAGGCCGCAGACTGAAGCAAATGAGGCTTGGCTCGTTTTCTGCTTGCTCAATCACGCTCACAACTAAACACAAATTAAATAATAGCATTTCCAAATGGCATATAACATAATCACTTCAGAAAAGTGACAGATTTCTTCGGAATCAATACAGGAGCGTAGGCACATAGAATATATCTCAAAAGATAAATCTTCTAGGCGAAGCTCGGGTGGCTGGAAGGTGGTTTGATCGTCTTGTCGAAACATGGTTATAATTCAGCTTCTTTTTTTCCCCAGGGGAATGGATTGAGCAACCAAAAGCAGCGCCTTCAGAAAGGACAGGAAGTAAGCGATCGTACATGAGCATCTTTAAAAATACTGAATGCTTGCTAAATACCAGCTTTTATGACATGCTGTGTTGGGAATCAAACCTATTTCCAATTTTAGGTGTATACGATATTCCGATCATATACCCTGAAGTAAAAGTGGTTGTGGACGATAAGTTTCGTTCCGGCTTCAAGACCAAAACGAAAATGATGCGCTACCTAATAATTGAATTCAACTGTGTAAGTGACGCCTTTGTCTGTGTAGACATAACGTCCGAACGTTTTGTAAAACAACACTCGTAAACATAAGAAAACAAAGTAATGCTTCATGCGCTGAGATGCTTCTTTGTTTTTCAGATCAACCTTCGCTATCGCACCGTATCCCGGCCAGAAATCAGGTTAATATTTCGCAGTGTCAAAATTACAAAGGTGAGTATAGCTTTTTCTAAATTTTCTATTTACACAAGGTAAAATAATATTGCTTTTAAACTGGGCGAGTCACTGAGAGAGTGTCTCCTGTTTGACAATCCACATTTCCTTCATCTCAGAGCGAGAAGGAGAAGTACTACAAGTTCGTTTGGCCAGGGCACAACGTGATCAATGGCCTGGACTCTCTGTATGCCTTGGTTAACTTCACTGATGAAAATCCGAAGGATTATAAAAAATATGACATCATATTCTTCATCACAGGGTATGTAAAACGCACGAACGAACCGGTCCTTTGAGTATATATCCAACTCTATGTTCGCTGAAGATTGAAGCTTTCTGCTCGAATATCGTATACGGATGTACGCATGGATCCTTAGCACTTTCAAGCAATCTCCAACTATCTCTGGCTAGGGAGCCCTCCAACCTCGAGTTGGAATAATCATCGAACGTGATATCTTTATCGGCAACTAAATGTAATTGGCATTGAGGGAATGAAGCGTACCTCAGAAGTTTTGTATCAGAGAGGGAGAGAGGCGGTAGCAGGGTGTCAATGAATGGGTTACCAAGGAGTGATGGAAATCCCGCACAGATCTACAGTGTCTTAAAGAGAGCCCTGCAGAGTCTAAGAGTGCAGCCGAGCATCATATTTTGGAGCTCCGCTGGAGAAACATGGACGGGAAGAAAAACTATCGACTGCAGTTTGCCTAAGTACTTTGGCAAGCACTTATTGCGCGTTTCAAAATGTTTTAACCCCAGAGAAATGGGAAACAAAAAACAATGCAGGAATTAAGGAAAGCGTGATCACTGTATTTCACAACCGAACTGCCGTTTATCTGGACCTTGACCTCTGATGTGCCCTGCTTTACCTTAATCTTTCAAAGAAGCGTGAGAAAGCTTTTGAAGGCCAGTTTTGAGGCAAAGCTGAAAACTGAAAAACCACTCATTGAACGACAATGCATATTCAAGAGAGAGATGAGGTGCGAAATTTAGACTAGCCTCTAGGTATTCTCTCACTTGAATGGAAGAGACGCCACTCCTCACACCATGTGAATTTAACTGCTATCTAAGAAAAAACGCCCGCGGTAAATGTTTGCAAATCCTACATTTGGACATGCAGTCTTGCCTAAATAAGACAGATGAACTGACTAATCTTTTTACAAGTCTCGCATGTTCATTCGACATAATCATGCTCTCTGAAACACGGTATCGCTTCGATAGCGATGTTATTCGGATTCCCGGATACGATACATTCTTTTTTAATCGCAGCTCGAAGGGTGGTGAAAGCGTTGCCCTTCTAGCAAAGGAAAACTACTCGTGCCAGTTCTTATCAGACCACTGTGTGAACAACAAGAGTATCGAGATGCTTATAGTCCAATCTGCCCGACAAACTATTACCGTAGTCTATCGACCACCACAAGCCATTTTAATCGAATTCTTTCGCATTTTTGATAGGGAAATAACATTTTTTTCTAATCATTACCTATCCTGTATAGGAGGCCATTTTAATATAGACATGAGCACTAAAAATTCTGTACAACAAATATTCACGACTATAATGCAAGCCGTGGGATTTCAAAATGTCATTAATAGACCTACACGCAAAACTCCTAAATCTTCTTCCACTATCGACTTTTCATCATGAATTATAGTGTACCTTTTACTGAGGGACGTCTTGCGGCACACATTGGTGACCACCTCCCTATTTTCTTGCGCATTGACAAACAACAGCTTCCAACAAGTACCCCCAATTATAGCGGGCAGTTTATTTCACAAAAGAACCTCGAAACGTTTAGAGGTCGTATACAACTAGTGGATTGGGGTCCTGTTTTCGTTACCGTTGACTGGATGCTACTTATAGTACTTTCTTGTGGCTTTTCTTACCTGTCTATCAAGAATGTTTTCCTGTCACTGAAGTAAGAACGATAAAAACTGCTCGCAAACCTTGGATGTCCGCACGACTGATACGACTCGCAAAAAAGAAACACAGAATGTTCGCTAAATTCAATACCACTAAGGATACCACACTTTTGGCTCAATTTAAAGCTTTGCGCTATTGTTTGAACAATGAAATTATATCAGCTAGGACTACCTACTTCAATAACCGATTTGGTAGGAAACTCTTCAGTAATCCTAAAGAAAAATGAAAATTTCAAAAGCAGGCGTGCTTGCTCAGTGCGATCTGTCGATAATTTTATATTACATGAAAACTGGCAGACCTGGAAGAATGAAGATGACTTTTCTAGGATGACTCACTCCATGCTCATACTAGCTTTGCTTAAATGAGGCTTTAAAATGAGAGAAATTCCATGTCATGAAATGTCGTCAGATATTTGGTCAATAGATAAGAGTGATTTTTGCTGCGTAACTAATAATAAAATTGCCACATTGTCTCAAAAAAATTTCTACTGGATTTCTGCCATGCTATTGCTCTCGCAGGCACGATATGGCGGCTGTTCAAGGTCCTAGAGTGGAGCAAACTCTGCAAGGTGAAGATCAATTCAGTTTTGGTCAATTACAGAAGGATTTCCTTCTGAAAATGTGGCTCAGTAACGGTATACCGTTCTTTATCAATGCACTAACCCGCAGACAGGAGCTTGTTAAATGTAGTAATACCAAAATGAGAATGTTAGCGCCATTTTTTTTATGAGGAATAAAACGTATTCAGCATTGCCTTAGGTTTGGGGTTAAGAATGTGTACCAATAAATCTAAGGCAATATATTTGATTAAAAAAAATCAAATTTCTTTCCCGAAGTTATGTTCCATTAGTTTATCACGGTAGGTGTTGATGTAAGGAAAACGGAAATTACACTCATATTTAGTCTTTCCATGTAACATCTAAGGAAAAAAGTAGTGATACGTTTAACCAGAAGTCTGATTCAGAGGTCTATAAGAGTTTACAGGATCATGTCAATGCCTAATTTCTTAAACACTTTTTTTCAATTTTTCTGCTTCTTCGGAAATGTACTCAAGGCTATGCCTTCGTTGGATCGGCGTGCCTGAGAACAAGAGTAGGACTTGGTGAAGACGTCGCCTACACGTATATCGGCATTCGGATTATTGCCCACGAAATAGGACACACGTAAGTTTTGATCCAGAATTTTGAAGTTTTTTCCTCTGAATTTCTGGATTCATGATGTAATTTTAACACAGAATGGGCGCGAAGTAATAAATTGGCACGGATGTATTAAAATAAGCTGAGCACTTAAGTGGCCCGTAACAGGATTGAATAAAAGCAGAAAACAAGCGCAGCTTGCCGTGCAGATTCTCATTGCAATGGTGCTCTTAAGTTAACACAGCACTGTATGAGCATGTGTAAGCCTCGTGGGAAGCCAAAAGATTCAAACTAAACAATTTCAAACCATAAAAATAAAGTATTAACCATAATGCGCGACGTAGTGGCGAATTACGGGTCGATATTGATGCATTCAAATTGAAGAGTACACGTTTGCTCTCTCCTACTCGCGCCTCACGGGCCAACGAAGTATACTTGTCTCCTAGCACTCTTGCTTCATCCTGTAAAGTTCGGTCTGATGAAGGCACGCGCCACGCTTATCTAAACACGTACAGAGTCCACCATTCATAAAGATGTCACGCTGGTCGATTAAAGAACCTGCCACAGCATGCCCGAAGAGTCGCCTGAATTCGGCAACCTTCCCACGTCGCGTCCAGCGCACGTGGATAATAAGAGGCTACCGGCGCCTGTCCTATGATAACCGCCTAAAACACCCAGATGTTTTCACAGCGATGTTTTTGAAGGCGCTGAAGACTTACGGAGGCCTGCGAGCAAGTTCCCCGCTACAAAGCCAGTAGCGAAGAACGCAAGCTCAAAAAACTCTACTTTGTGCTTGAAGAGTCAGCTCGAGCATGGCACGAAAACGATCAGGTCATCCATATCTTATAAGAGGCGTGTTGTTTCAATCTTCAGGCCATCGTTCGCAACGCCGATTGCCGGGAAAACGTGAAGCTCCACTATACTCTGGGAACTGGCAAACGAAGAAAAATGTGCGCATGTAGTTCGAAATCACCGCCCGTCAGCTCAAGCGAATAAATATCCACAAGACACAGGAGAAGAAACTTCGCCACCTCAAGCGTGCTGTGAAGGCGGGGCTGTTTGCGGAACTCGCGCACTGCCCATGGCGTACTGCTCCTGCGACGACAGTTGGCCCGGCATTGCAATTGAGACGCCCAGAGCCTGGCGCCCAACACCTTTTAGCCATCCTTCGGCAGCAGTGAAGGCGCCTTGTGCCCGCACGTTTGGTGCGTTGTCCACGACGTTTTTGCAGTCGCAGTGATCACCATCGCCGCTGCCGCATATCGCATTTGTTCCACGGCTTGTGCTTAAAAACACCAACTTGCATTTGCAGGTTAGGTTGCTCCCATGACGGGACTTCAGTTCAAGGTCACATCCCAGAATTTACTGCAAACTCAAATAACTGCCCCTGGGAGCAAGGCTACTTGATGAGCTACATTGAAGAAACTGCGAATAGCATGAAATTCTCGACATGTTGCGACTACTCCATGTCGCTAGTTGCGTGGTAAGTAAATTTATTTTGTGCTGCTCATTCTGAAGGGGCTATGTGAAAAATATTTAATATATATGGGCACCAAGAGTCTAACTATTTAAATTACATTACAGAAAAAGTATCATGAGTAGTAGAAATGATGGAATTAAAATATTCTTGAAAATTCGTCCCCCAGGAGAGAGTAAAACACCTCAAAAAAGGTGTATTGCCAAAATCCTGTAACGATGTCGATTTTGATTCCTTGCAAAGTCATCGGCCGCGCAAGACCCCGTGAGGATTGTCGCGCCAGATGTGTAACGTCAGAAGCGTCAGCGTGAAGTAGCCGCCGGCTCACGCCGGTTGTTTTACTAGCTTGTTTAGTCCATTTTTTGTTATAAACCAGTCATTTTTAGCTTGATTTTACCCTCCTACAAAATAACCTGCAGTGGAAACAAAATTTTGTCCGGCCGTTTTTGATAAAGAGATAGTGGGGTAATATGCAGATGTCTTGCGAAACCATGTGGTGTAGAAGCTTTCGGTGGCTGAGTTTACCATACATTTTTCGAAATTACTTTAACGAACCTAAAAACAAAGTATTCACAGATTCTCCAGTACAGGCCGCAGAGGACAGTCACCTGGTGGAGAGATTTACGATGAAGCCGGTTTCCCGAAAGCGAGCAGTTGTCTCATAATTGAGCAAGAAGCAGTTTCCCGTGGTCCTCTAGGATACTATGTCCGTCATAATTTCAACATTTCAATCATAATAACAGCTCATTTAACTTTTCTGATCAGAGTGTAGGCAAAAGTTATTTTGAAACTTTATTGGGCACCTATCTATGACTGTTGGTCTTATCTTGACTACTGCAGAACGACTCTAAGACCAATGCTTTTGTGATCAATAGTTTTAAAGACGATGAAATTGCAACAAAGCGTGCGGTAACTTCCATACGGGTTTAGCTAGTTCCTCTGAAACAAGACGGTTGATAAGGTCGCCTCCGACGCACATAGACATAAATCATCACTCGCCCGGTTTCTCCTATATTTCCCCTTTGGCACCTTATCGGTAGAGAAATGCGCGTGAAAGAATGTTGGTCTCTCTCTCTTGTTTTTTGCCTTCTCGGAGGTGTTTTTTTTTCAACAGCGTCACTTTAGACAATTTCGCAAATCTACCGCGTTGGTGAGGTGAGAAATGCATTTTGTAGCATTGAGTTGGACATAATTCATGCGCTTCCTCACACTGGTGCAAAAAGATGTTGCCGCGCTTAAGTGAGCGAGACCTCGAAAGAGCTTAGATCGCCACGTATAATCAAGCACAACGTTTGGAGCTAGTTGTTAGAGATGTGGGCACCTTATCAAGCACGTGGGGTAGCTAAGCGCGACGGTCGTCATCCTGTCTTCTCGGTGCCTTTTAGAGGGATTAAATAAAAATATAGCAGGTAGTGCCTACAGCCGTATGCTATATATGCCATATGAGATATTACAGGCTTCCATTAATGAATTCGCACTAATCTAGGCCATCCTTTTTAAAATACTCTTGCTTCAAAGCTAACAGGTCAGCGCTGGTTCAAGGGGATGCCTTTCCGAACAACGTCGCTATGACGTCTTTCAGGCGGCGTTGGTTTGCTACGTAGCAGTATTCTGGTAGCGGGCTTTTTATATAATGCGATGGCACGAGATAAGCGCGAGACCGCGCGAACTACCGCGAGACCACCGCCTTTATGTTTTAGAAGCTGAGGTTGCGGAGTTGCATTGTCTCGAAGACATTTAATTGTGGGATGAGAAGATAAGCGAAGATGGAAAATGTAGCGCCGATGGCTAATAAGCATTCAGCCGTTGTGATCGGAAATAGTTCCATGGCCCACTAAACATATCGTCTCGATTTTGCTGAAACTTTTTTTGCCACTTTATATACAATTTTTTTTCGTTCCCTGGCTGCCGCGATTTTCTTTTGTCACTGTCAACATATGAGATGGCGTTTCTTGGTAAACAACCCACGCAGTTTTAATGAAAAAAGCGACACACATGCTCAGTGATGGCTCTAACTTCCCTTAATATGCTGCTAATTTTTTCACATAAAATTTCAATTGATAGTTGCGCCACATTGAGTAGTTGTCTTTTTTGGTCCTTGTCATTACTCAGCGCATTAAAGCAAAAGAGCATTACTGTCGAAGCAGGCTTAAATGAGAGTTCATATGGCATTAGCAGAATACATTGAATTTTCATCATTACGTTTTGTGCTCGTGAACTCCAAAGATTTTCCGAGAGCTGAGGAAAAGAGTCGAGAGGTAGGATATGATAAGAAACATTGTCGATAGAGTCGATAGGTAGAATATGATAAGAAACATTGTCACTGGATGCAAGCCTTTTATGCAATAGGTCTGGAAGTCACTGAAAAATAGCGCCATACAAAGTAGGCTTATAGTTGAACTCCGGCACCGTAGAATGAGCGGGTGTCTTTTCTATTGTCGCTGTTAATTCTCACGCAAGAAAATGCACCGAAATTGTCTAAGCCAGTTTCTCGTTGAGTAGAGAAGATCCTCCGCTAAATCAAATAACTTCACAGGCATATTTTAGCACAAAAGACGGACGACGGGGTGCTAAAATATGCCTGTGAAGTCTGAACACCAACTAGCCCAACATTTAACCCTCATGAAATCAGATAACGTGTACTCTTTGCTACTTCTTTTCCTGCGTGGAATCTACATTATTTTTCTGGTTTCAGATCAGCTGCCTCTGAACGATGGCGGGGTATGATGTGGTAGAAAATTTAAGTATTTAGGTGCTGTTCGTTTGCTTTTGTGAGCTGGCGGGAACACACGTGACCTAAAAAATGAAATTGTGTTCTACGCTTTGTGCTTTGTTGCAGGTCCGCACGAATAACGTGTTTGCGTGAGATGAACTCAAAGAAAACGATTAAGAGTCGCTACAATACGTCAAAGATTCCTGGTGAATTTCTCTCTAAAAACAAGCAGTGCAGAATGACCTATCCAACCCTAAAAAGGACGCATTTTATGAAGGTGCGTATCAAAGGTCTAGAGGCGTGAGGTTAACCTGTTTTATGAAAGCGCGTTTGGCTGCAAACAAGTTTTGAGCATGAAATGCGTTTTTTTCTAAGAATTTATATAAGGCCTATTTAAAACTCTTTCCAAGCTAAATTTCTTTAGGGCAGCTATAACACCTCTCTTAAGAACCAGAGGAATGGTAATGTGATGCCAAAGGTGATTATTTCATTCTACCATTGAGTCAACAACCTATATAATGTCCCTAAAAGACACAAGTGGCGCATAACTAGTTCCTTCTTTTTTTCCGTGTACTGTATTGCTGACGATGACCAAATATAGAAGAATATAAGAGACTGGGAATAGGATGATCAAGAAGGTTAAACGATTAGATTATCAAGAAGGAATTATTTCAGCCGTGAAAAAGAACTCCGAGGAGTGGTCAGTTATAAGCTCATCAAAAATTTCTTTTTATATGGGTGCCCACAGGAAAAAGGAATTCGAAACTGCAAAGCCTGGTGTTTCGTGCCCGGAGATCAATATAACGCGGCCGATCACTTCTGGCCTATGCTACTCATTGACGGCAGCAAATGCAGCTATCCTGGCCGGGTGGCCAGCGGGAAGTACAAACGTTGGGTAAGCCCGAGTGATTTATAAAGCGGCTACCGTAACTAGTCTGTGTGAGCCCAAGAAGTGTCGCATAAGTTTCTTTTTTGCAGGCTGTATCAAGAAAACGCACTGAGAATCAGCAGAATCATCGCGCACGCGTACAAATTCATCGCACTATAGTTTTCTCGGAATTACAAGTGATAATATTCCCTTTGGCTTGCGAGATTGTCGCTAATGGCGGCCGATAGATTGTCTAGCCAGACCGTGCCAACACTTTGTTGGCACGGGAACATTTGCAAAGGCCTCTGAGTTAATAAAGTAGGCTTCACGTGTTAAATCGGCAAGCTACTGGAGGCAGTACTGCTTTGAACTAAACAAATGCAAAGAAACCAGGAAAGAGAATAAGGCATGAGACTGACTGCTCCCGCAAAATGTGTCAAAGAAACTCTTTACTATCAAGCTTGGCAATATTTCTGGCCATGTTTTGAAAACACCAGGGAGCCAAATCGTGCGATATTTTTTTTGCAAGTCTAGAATATTAGACGGAAAAACGCGCTAAAACAGAAGAATACATTCTTGCATTCTGTTGACTTGACCAGCAGTGCTTTGTTGCCTTAATATTGCGTGCTACATTAACTGGCGCAGAATATCAGTGCGGTTGGGAAACTTTTAGTGAGATATTTCGGAAGAAAAAAGTTTTTTTCCGTGATTAGTAACTTCTCGCCATTTATCGCTTCTACTAAACTGAATAAGAGAGAAATATGTGTAGATGCGTATCGGCCCATGCTTATGAAGCTAGAAGCTCATAATGGGGCCACTAAACCGATTCATCATCATCATCAGCCTGACTACGCCCACTGCAGGGCAAAGGCCTCTCTAATGTCTCTCCAATTAACCTTCTTCTTCGTAAGTTGCGGCCACTGTACCACCGCAAACTTCTTAACCTCATCCGCCCACCTAACATTCTCCCGCCACCTGCTACATTTACCTTCTCTTGGAATCCACTCCGTTACCCTTAAGGACCACCGGTTATCTTTCCTTCGCATTACATACCAAGCCCAAGCCCATTTCTTCCTCTTGATTTTGACTAGGATATCATTAACCCGCGTTTGTTCCCTCACCCACTCCGCCCACTTTCGATCTCTTAACGTTACACCCATCATTTTTCTTTCCATAGCTCGCTGCGTTGTCCTTAACTTAAGCTGAACCCTCTTTGTTAGTTTCCACGTTTCTGCCCCATAGGTGAGTACCGGTAACATACTGCTGTTATAGAGTTTTATCTTGAGGGATATTGGCAAACTGCCATTCATGAACTGAGAGAACCTGCCATATGCGCTGCGCCGAATTCTTATTCTTCAAGTTATTTCCCTCTCACGATCCTGATCAGCGGTCACTACCTGCCCTAGTCGACATATTCTCTTACTGCTTCCAGCAGCTCGTTACCAACTGCGAACTGCTGTTAGCTCTCTAGACTGCTGAACATTATTTGGTTTTCTGCATGTGAATTGTTAACCCCACCGTTCTGCTCTTCCTGTCTAACTCATTGATCATGTTTCGCAGTTCTTATCCTCAGTGACTTAGCAAGGCAATGTCGTCAGCGAATCGAAAATTTCTGAGGTATTCTTCATTAACTCTTATCCCCAACTGTTCTCATTTCAAGCCCCGGAATACCTCCTGTAAACCGGCGGTGAATAACGTTGGCGAGATCTTGACTTTCGGCCTGATACGTTTCCTTATTGGAAATTTATTGCTGGCTTTATGGAGGACTGTGGCAGCTGTACAAACCGATTATTATAGCCTTTCGAAATATGAGATAAAATTATACTTCCTTCTCAGGGAATGCGCTGATTGCCTCTGTTCACAGAAAATTACGCCTTCAAACATGTGATTAAAAAGCTACGGGCACAACAGTAAGAAGATTCAGACAAAATACAAGACGCATACAAAATGCAGCTGCCACTCATGTAGCATTTTCAGGGTTTTGCTTAATGATTGCTGAATTTTTCTTCCACAATCTTGCTGCTATTACCGTTTCTAATAAGAATATTGCAGTGAAAGTGTTGGTACCATTTTCGCAGATTTCTAATTCGAGTGTTTACAGCACCGGTAACCAAAATTTTGTTGTTACAAATCACTTTCATTAAAATATAGGTGACATAATTGGCGTGGGAGCAGAGAAAGCACCTGCATTCACTACACTAATGTTTCTTTGAGAGAAACGCTGACTCTCTATGCAGTGACACAAATTGGGGTGCAGTGAATAAGAAGAACCTACTGGACGGTTGTACAACGTCAATGACGCATTGGTGCCGATGAATTTGATGCTTTTGGTGGAATAAAGCATTCGAGATTGAGCCCATGCGCTGGGCGGATATCAGGGAAGAGAGAACAAACGCTTTCG
Organism: Amblyomma mixtum; assembly: GCF_055824585.1. NCBI lineage: Eukaryota > Metazoa > Arthropoda > Arachnida > Ixodida > Ixodidae > Amblyomma > Amblyomma mixtum. Next base: position 27,006,460 of record NC_143020.1, on the reverse strand, counting down.
TGATTTGGTTTCTCTATTTGAATAACCACATTTTTTTTTAATTTAGCATGCCGCTTAGTACCATCTGATAGCGAAGCAAAAACGGATCAGGACGATGAAATGATTTGAAATCGGTTATATATTTTCTACTGTATAAAGACAAAATGAAGAGCAGATGACATTTATCCATTGCAAACTCATTCCTAAGAAGTAAACTAAACGACGAATGAATGGTTACAATGTATGAATCAAGAATAAAATGATGTTCCAATTCAATTATACTTTTCCTGAAGTAGGATGAATGGCTAAGATTTAGGAATTCGCAGCTGGGAAAGGCTTTCGGGAGGCTGCATTGAGCTTCTTTATACTGGTAGAAAAGGAAGTAGATACGCGAACAAAGATTTAAATACGGGCAAGAAAACGTGGCATTCAGTATGGCAGCTTTATATGAACATAGATCGTGTTTACACCTTTTGTTATACGACAGTGTTATAATTACTTATCAAAGATTATACGAGGGCCTGCCACAAACGTTTTTGATTAATATGCGGATGCCACTCTGTACCGGACCCATCGCGTCCACCCGCCCCGCTATTGAAAGCTTAGTACTTGCCGTCTTCTACTAATAAAGAGTTTCAGAGAGGAAAACGTGATTTTTTCTATTGCTACTCACCGCATATTTGCAGGAGGTAACTAGAGATCTTAATTCGAAACACTTGGGGTTAAGAGTTAATGGGTAGCAACTCAGAAATCTGCGATTCAATGATTACGTTATCTTTGTTTGTAACTCTCTGGAGAGGAATTGAAAAGCTTGATCAATGATTTAGACTGGAAAAGCAGAACGGTAGCTCTAAAAAAGTGGTAGGTTCTCAACGTAGTTAAACCGAGTAGACGCGCGAAAACATGTGTTTAGCCTGGTTGGCTCATGGTTTTGCTTTACTGGGCCGAGAGCACGTCAGGTGGCGATATTAGCTCGCTAGCAGTATTAGTTAATGTAGACGACGGAGCGCAATGGACATCGCGAGTGCGTGTTGCAGTTTAAAACGAGCAGTGGCCGCATGCTGCAATAGGAATACGCTCTCATGCAGAAACCAGCAAAGGTTATTTGTTTACTCACAAGGTCAATTTAAGGTCAGGATTCAGTGATAAATAAGGTTTTGCAGGTTTGGTGACGAAATAAGAGCTTTCATATAAAACATCATGCATAATGGAATAGCAGTTTACGATACGCAGCCAGGCGCTGAAAGTGGTGAGAGAACGTATCGGCTAAGGCAGGTAGTCACCGTAGATTCTCCCCAGGGGAGTAAAATAGCTAGATTAATAAGTATGGGTTGCAGCGAATTTGGCAAGTATTCTAAGATTATGAACAGCAGTTTACTAGTATTCCTCAAGATCCTCAGCTCAGCTGTATTCCTCAGCTGTATCTTACCGGTACTCACCTATGGGGCAGAACCGTGGAGGCTAACAAAAATCGTTCAGATTAGATTGAGGAGAACGCAGAAAGCTGTGCAAAGAATAAACATAGGTGTACTGTTAAGAGACAGGGATAGGGCACAGTGGGTGAAGGAAGAAATGCGGGTTAATGACATCCTAGTCGAAATCAAGTAGAAATTTGCATGGGCAGGGCATCTAACGCGAAGGGAAGGTAATTGATGTTCGTTAAGGGTATCCATCAAAGGGACTGGATACCAACTGTAGGCAAGCGAAGCAGGGGTTAGGAAAAAGTTTGGCAGGCGGATGTGATTAGGAAGCTGGCGGGAATCTGATGGGCGCCGAAGGCACAGGATCAGGTTATTGGGTAGTTTTGGGAGAGGCCTTTTTGCTGCAGTGTTCGTTGTCAAGAAGCTGATGGTAATAACTAGAGCGTAACCGAAAACTCTGGCAAATGTTTTGCTCGCCGACAAGCTTTTTTAGCTTTCGTTTTCAATAGAGAAACAAAAAGGAGACACTGGGAGCTTAAAAAAAATAGGGAACGAAAAGAAATTGTGAAGAAACATCCGAACACAATAATGAATTGTGTCGACCAAACTCCAAGCCATGCATTATGCATGTTAGCTTGTGTTGACTACTGAATGTTGACTTCTTCATGTCGAGTGCTGGGTTCTGACAAAAACTGTCTTAACTTGTACCTGCCCCCATCTATACTGCTCTGCTCTCTGCTGTGAAACGCTGTAAGAAGGAGCAGTAGGAATCCTTCTGAAAAAGACATTTATTGCAGTTTATATTTTAAACTCATTTTTGCACGCTCCTTATGCAGCAGGGAAAATTTCGTGTCAGAATAATAGGTACATGTGAAACGTGTTTTGCTAGCGTCTATTTTCTGCTTTCCTACTGAAATTTTATTGAGCTGCCTTGTTAAGATTTTGCACTTTGTTTCACATAGGTCTGCATAAATGGAGACTGCGTTCCCAAGCGGCCATGGTACCCAGCCCGATCAGTTGGTCGATAAAAATAAAGCACGCCAGAAAATGCTCCCCTTTGCTTGTTTCAAATTTTATTGATGCCATTTTGTTCAGTTCAGTTTACAGCGAAAATACCTTCGTGAACATAGCAGCACGGCGGCAACTCAGATGATTTCAATAGTACAGGTATTACAGGAACTGTGGAGAGACTTTACACTCCGAGTAATCCTCTGCGGCAGCAAAAAGGGAACGTCAATAAATAAGCTTACATAATCTGTACAAAAGCACTGTGTACACAAGAACTTATGAGGAAATAAAGGATGACTTATTTTGTGTAAAACGAAAGTGATTGAAAAAATAACCGATGAGAACATTCGACATGAGGCGCTAGTAAGGAATTATAGAAGGTTGCAGTACAAAAGATATAAACGTATTCTCACGCTGTAGTGACGGCAGTCCAGCGGTCAGGAAGACAGCAACAGGACTTGGAAACGAAGCTCTTTATTTGGGCTGACTTGCGCCCTCAAAAGAAATAAACAGCATGGCAGCGGCGTAAGCAACAAACGTGCTCACCAGTCGTCGAATTAAGAATGCCCACGGCTCGCTGCAGCTCTCAATTTGAAGCCGACAAGAAAACTTCGAGAGAACAGGTCAAAATCAACTACAGTAATGTGGAAATACGTAGATGCAGTCCTTCATGGCTGTGATCAATCGAGATTAGTCCGGTCGCTTCTCGTGTCACGAACAAAAACGATAACGCCCCGTTCCTGCGGCCTTCAGCGCGAATGAACGGACACCACAATGATACGTGCAATATATGGAAATCCATATCTTGCCTGTACGAAGTGCATATTATTTAAGAGCGTACGTTGTTGGGCTAGTCGGTCAATCATGGTGAATACAAGGGGGGTACTGCGCACAAAAAGACAAGGACAAGAAGATAACACAACAAGCGCAGACTCGCGACCTGCGACCGTCGCGAGTCTGCGCTTGTTGTGTTATCTTCTTGTCCTTGTCTTTTTGTGCGCAGTACCCCCCTTGTATTCACCATGCATATTATTTCCACGTAATTTCTATGCGATTTTTTTACTGTGTATATGATGTCACACTGAGTCCGTAAGTTTGCATACGTGCTTCCATATAGTCTATGCCTACTTCATGTGAGCCGTACGGGCTCCATAAAACTTGTTATGGAAACGTAGGGAAGTGTGAAACTCGTCATATGGAAACTTTCAATAGTGTACCATGCAAATCAAAACAACGCACCTTATGCGTGTTACGGCACCCAGAAGGGTGGGAAAATTTTGTGTGCCATGAGTTTTCCTAGAGGTGCATTCTGTAGGCTAGGTGAATATGAAACTCTTAATTCCGGTTTTTGGTGTGTGAACAAATGTTTATGGGAGACGCGGGTATTGAAATGTTCAAAAAATGAAAAAAAAAATTGATTTTGCAAGAAGAACTTATTCGGGTGCAATGCACTCTAAACTGCTTGCCTTCAGAGTTTTAAGGTTAAAAGAGACCTCCAACTACTAAAAAATCGATATATTTCACGAAGTGCGGAAATGGCAATTTCGTTGCAAAATGCGCCAGAACGTCGCCACCGTCGCTTCCTGCGACTGCGTCTCCTAAGTCGGCATCTTGCTTTTGTTCGAAAGATGGCGTTCTTGTCTGCATCTGGGTACTGCTCAGTATTGTGAAATCTTTTTTAAATATCTGCGTTCTGCCGTTTTCTGGGGTGTCTACAATGACCTCCGAAAGGGTGGCGCGCGCACTGCAAGTGCGAATTTCTCAGCTTCGTGTTTTGGCCTAATTGACTAGTCTTACGGAAGTTTTCATTACTTTCTAGGTTGCAAGTTAAAAAAACTGTATGCCGTCCCAATTCCATAAAAAGTAAACTATGGAGAAATGGTATTTTTTTATCGCTTAGTCGAAGGTATCCAGTGTTGTGAACCTTAATGCCACCTTAATAAATTTCATGCTTTGGTGCCTCCGCATACATCGAGAACAATGTAAATTGCATAGCGCCAAATAGCACGTGTTTGACTACCGCTCCATTTTAATGTTATAAAAATTATTGAGCGAAAGTGTCTTAGTGACCGGTAAGATGTTAACTATTAGGCTGCAGTCATCTTCCCATAATATGGGAACTAATGGAGAAATAAAGCACCTCATTCTATTTTTGAAGACAGGAGGAAGAATTGAATTTACACAAACGATTTGACAGCCTCTGTGATGGAGCAGTGGTTACGACCCTCGGCTGATGACCTGAAAAACGAGGGTTCGATCTTGGCCGTGACGGTCGAGTACCAAAGATACCCAAGATACTCAACGTAGCCGAAGACACATATAACGGGATACGGGCAAACGAGGGGCAAAGATACGCAGAAAAGCGCGAACAGTCTTTTAGGGCGAAACGGCGACTAGATACCGCGACAATAAAACAGAGGGCATTATGGGGGCACAACAAATATGAAGTACTGAGAGGTAATTGGAAAGGAATAATGGTGCCGGGGCTTGCTTTCGGGAATACGGTTCTTTGCTTAAGGGCAGAAGTTCAGTCGAGATTAGAAATAAATTAGAGAGCTATTGGAAGAATAGCACTAGGTGGCCACGGAAAAACCCCAAACGAGGCAATATGGGGGAATATGGGCTGGGCATCGTTCGAAGCACGGGAAGCTAAGAGTAAAATACTATATGAAGAACGCCTGACGAAATGGTACAATAACATGTGGGCAGCTAAGATATTTAAATACTTATACAGAAAGAGTGTTGACTCCCAGTGGCGGAAAAGAACTAGAAAACTAACCAGTAAGCATGCCGGACACGAGGACGGAGAAAGAAAAGGCATTTAATGACAGCTTCAAAACGCGCAAGTTAAAAATTAGAGTAATTCAGTGACTGCAAGCCAACCTTTCCTGGGAAATCAACTTACTGGCTTATCTGCACACCGGTCACCGGACGGGGAATCGTCGCTCACCTGCCCGCCATGGACAACCACCAACTTTGACCGCAACGAAAGGGATGAGGAAATGTGCTTCAACGCTGAATTTGGCAGCTGCCTGCTTCTGCCCAACGAACCCTGGACCGATAATCCAGTCGGCTACAGACTACAAAAGGCGCGGAACATCACTCAGCAGTTGGGGCGTGGAACCGGTACGGACATGGCTGTACCATTCACGCACGCGCTCTTCTTGCTGCAGGTTAGTGGCATCGATTTTCATAGTAGGCATTCTGTATATGCTCTGCCGGTTCCACCCCCTGTGCTTTTTTCGAGTCTCATTTCGCATTCGTTCCGCCATAGTTGCTTGCGCCGAAAACGGCACCACTTCATGCTATATCGCCGTTTTGCATTTTATTTCCTTCTGTTGCTTCTGTGCGGAGACGTTGAGCTAAACCCGGGCCCTGGCGATGACACAGTCCGGCAACAGCTGCTAAGTGGTCAGCAGGAGATAAAAAACAAACTGTCTGACATTGAACAATACCAGGCTGAAAATAAGTCTGCAATGGCCAGCCTAAATACCCGCATAACAAAACTAGAATCGGTAATAGCTAAGATAGATGAAATGCAGTACACCGTGTTACAGTGTAAAAAAAGTTGTGAAGCTCGGGATACAAGGCTGCGCACTCTGGAACGTAAACTGGATGACATTGAAAACCGCGGTAGGCGATGCAACTTGTTGTTCTTTGGTATTGAAGATAAAGACGAACGAGAATCACACCACACAGTAGAAAAGAAAGTGAAAGACCTATGCTCTTCCACGCTGAAATGCGACAACATTGCAATTGAAAGGGCACATCGCTTAGGGAAGTTTTCAGAAGATCGACCTCGACCGATTATCGCTAACTTCAGTTCGTACAAAGATAAGCAAGCGGTTTTGTCAAACGCGAAGGAGCTTAAAGGATCCAAGATAAGCATATCGGAAGATTTTTCTGCGACCGTTAGAATGAAAAGGAAGCGGTTGTTAGAATATAGCAAGGAGGTTAAAAAAGAAAGTGACAAAATGCATTTAAAGTACGATACCATGTACCTAAACGGTGTCAAGTATATATTTGATGAATCGCTTGACCAGGTAGTTCCTGTTCATTGACAAAAGTCGGCAAATCGGTCTCTTCTTTCGGTCTTGATTGTGAACTGTAGGAGCATTAAGAATTAAACAAATGAATTCGCTGCCCTCCTTGACATGACTCGGCCCTCTGTGGTGCTCGGATCCGAATCCTGGCTTGATGAAACTGTTAGCGATACAGAAATTTTCCCCGGAAATCATGTTTGCTACCGGAAGGACCGAAACTGTCGTGGAGGAGGTGTATTCATACTAATTGATGAAGCGATTAGCTCTAGGGTACTTGAAATAGAAGTTGGCCGAAGTGAGGCCATCTGGGCTATTCTTAGACTTGAAAATGGCAAAACTGTTCCTTTGTGTTCATTTTACCGCCCGCCGAGTGATCCGGGAAATGCTTTGCATGAGCTGAATGATGCAATTGAGGCTGTGCAAACGGACTACATGGTAATAGGAGGTGACTTCAATCTCCCAGAAGTTGTCTGGGGGGATCAAGGGCCTACTTCGAGAGTACAGAGCGCGTCAACTAACGCAATCATTGAAATTTGCTGCTCTTATGCTCTGACTCAGTTGGTCCATCAGCCTACGCGTGGAGCTAATATTTTAGATCTGATATTCACGAACGTTCCCACGGCTGCAAGACTTCCAGTTATACTCCCTGGTATTAGTGACCATGATGTTGTTTGCTGTGAGACAAATCTGCACTACGCAAAAGTTGCTAATTGTCCTCGGCGACGCATTTACAGCTATCAGAAAGCCCGTACAAATGATATAGCACTTTCCTTAGATGCGTATTACGACGTCTTCGAAACTTTAGCGGAAACCGAAAATGTGCAAACGTTGTGGAACATATTCAAAAATAAACTTCTGGAGTTGCGCGATCAATATGTGCCATCATGGATAATGACGCCTCGACGCAGTAGATCAAAGCCTTGGTGTAATCGGGAGGTGCGCAGGATCGCCAGAAAAAGGGCGACTACTTATGCTGCGTATAAGAAATCGCCTTCGTTCAGCTTGGGCCAAAAACTGAAGCAAATAACTAAGGACATGAAACGTGTCTTGAAAATAGAAACAGATAAGTTCTTTGAGTCTTTTCCTTCAAGGATGCAGAGGCGCCCAAAGCAACTTTGGCAACTTATCAAATTGAACGCCAAAGATGCAGTATCAGTTCCGCCGCTCGAAGATAACGGCAATTTGATCCATATCGACCATATAAAAGCAAAACGTTTCAACGAATACTTTAGCTCTGTGTTTGCTGGACGCCTTAGCAGCCATGACTATAACGCGCAGACAACCGATGTGGGCGCAGAACACATGGAAGACATTGATTTTGATTTGCGAGGAATTCAAACATTGTTAGAAAAATTGAATGCTTCAAAAGCCACGGGGCCAGACGGCTTACCGGCTGCATTACTTTCTTCGTGCGCAGGCCCGGTATCAAAATACTTGTTTGTTATTTTCACGAAATCGCTTCAAGAAACTGCTTTGCCAGATGACTGGAAATTTGCTCACGTCGTGCCCGTGCACAAGTCGGGGCCCCGCAGTATCGTTTCAAATTACCGTCCAATCTCGCTGACGAGTATTAGCTGTAAGGTGCTTGAACATATCTTCTTTACTAGCATAATAAATCATTTGAACGCTTTTTCGTTACTATCCCCCCAAAAACATGGTTTCCGTAGTGGATTTTCTTGTGTCACGCAATTGAGCGAATTTACATATGATCTGGCTGGTGCCTTGGACGACGGATTCACTATTGACTGTTTATATTTGGATTTCAGAAAAGCCTTCGACTTAGTCCCCCATTCTTTACTGCTTGAGAAACTATCGTGGTACAACATAAATTGTTCAGTTATTGCCTGGATTAAAGAATATTTACATTTGAGACGTCAGATAGTAGTGTTAAATGGAGCGCAGTCTGATCAGGCAGACGTATCGTCTGGTGTACCTCAGGGGTCGGTTCTGGGACCACTCCTCTTTTTAATCTATATGAATGACATATGTTGTGGTATTTCTTCAAAAATGCGTCTGTTTGCAGACGACTGCGTTCTATACAGGGTCATCCATACTTCCAACGATTGCAGTGCCCTACAGAATGATTTGTCCTTGATTACTAACTGGTGCAATACTTGGCGCATGGATATTAACGTGAAAAAATCTGTGTACATGTGTTTTACTAGGAAAAAAAATGTCATGACTTTTCATACAGTATTAACGCGGAAACATTGTCAAAAGTGTTCAAACATAAATATCTTGGTATTTTCTTTACTGCAAATTTATCCTGGCGTGACCATATAGATTACATTACTAGCAAGGCTTCCAAAGTGCTGGGTTTTCTTCGCAGAAATGCGAAGAATTTACCGCCTAAAGCCAAAGAGCTCCTGTATAAAACTAACATTAGACCAGTACTTGAATATGCTTGTTGTGTCTGGGACCCTTGGCTGCTGGTAGATATTCACAAGATTGAAAGGATCCAGAACTTGGCCGTGCGATTTGTTAATGCCAACTACTCCAGAAATTTTAGCGTCTCCGCTGCAAAGAATGACCTTGGATGGGAATCACTCCAGCAGCGAAGGAAACTTCTTAGACTAAAATTTCTCCACAGTGTCTTTCACAATAAGACTGGTATTAACAGGGAGCATTATTTGCGACATCCCGATTATGTCTCACCGCGTCTTGATCATGCCTTTAAAATTAAAGAGATCAGGTGTAAAACGAACTTCTTTAAGATGTCCTTCTTCCCCCAAACAATTCGAGAATGGAATAAACTCCCCCATGATATTGCTACCATTACCTCCACTGATGTTTTTTTTTCCTCACTGCGAAATATGCATTGTAATTGAGCCATTGTTTCTTCAATGATTGTGAAAGTGTTACCTGTCTGCTTGTTTGATTGTAAATTCAGTTGCTTGCCTATCTTCTTTTTATCTGCATTTCCTGCTTTTTCGACTGTGTTTGAGTCGTCTTCCCCCCCACTGTAATGCCTCACGGCGCTGTGGGTACTGTAATAAATAATAAAAAAAAGAAGCATAGTGTAGAACTATATCGATACTGGAAGTGGCAGGTCAGGAAGGAATTGTTCTATGATAACTCAAGAGGCAGTGCCCTACTCTTTGAAGCTAGATCAGGGTGCCTTAGAACGCGCAGCTACAAAAAGAAATTTGACGGAGATGACGACACGTGTCCTGTGTCTGGTAAATTTGTTGCAATATTTGAGCACGTGATACTCAAATGTGATGGTACCCATCCGGAAGTCGACGCAGGCACAGTCATTCTTCCCGAAGCCCTAGGGTTAAGAGATAAATATGGTCGTGTAAATAAATCTGCGGTGCAAGTAAGCAAAACGTGGCTGGAAGATTAGTGGCTGACAAGCAAACAGGTGGCATATGGTTAGAAGTGTAGAAAACCGCATTGAAAGAAAATAGCGAATTTTAATAATAATATACTGCACAGTTAAACACAAATAAAGAAAAAAAAGTTGATAATGGCGGCAACTGCCACCATGCCACTTGAAAGAGGACGCTTCTGTCTTTAATCCATTCACCCGACGTTAGGTTACACTCAACACAAATAAGAGCGAACACAGATAGGACAACCGCCGCCGTATCTTAGTTCGTAGAGTATCGGACGCAAAATTTAGTGGTCTTTGGTTCGGACACCTCCATCGGCATGGGCCTGTTTGTTCTTATTCTTTCTAATCCATTATCGTTAAGCGGTACGTATTGCGCAACGCAACAATTGAAACCAGTAAAGGTGTGGAACATTTTGAGAGTTAGATATCCAGTTCTTGAGCAACAGTGTACCACATACGCGTATCTGGAGCACTGGTACCTCTATAATTTGGAGAGTAATATCTGTAACCGAGTTATAGGTACTGCCTTCTTGGACCTGAGCCTTCAAGCAAGCGCTTCAAAGGAATATCCTGGCACCGCTGCTTTCTGGGCAAGCCAAACCTTCTCGCAGCTCACCGTTCTCACATCGTGCTTCCAACGTTTTGGGCCCTGATTATTCGTACGGTTCGGCAGGGCTCAGTTCAGTTACAACTCTGTGCGTGAAGCGACTCTTTCTCACGGTTGATGAGAGAGAAATTTAGCATAGCACATACGTACCATCGTATACGCGTATATCCAGTGACGGGATGCCTCCTGTGCACGCTCATTGGGAATCGCGAGGCAAAAAATTCAGGGGGGGGGGGGGGGCGCTTTGTTGACCTAAGGTGCGTTGAGTCGTTAGCCTTAAGCGCGGTGTTGCTGCTTGTGTCACTGATGTGTGGTTACGGTGTTAAGCTTCGCCTCTAAGAGTAGAACGCGACAGCGTCTTTCAACGCTGCCAGAGAGTCCACAGAACGCCACCGTCCGTTCGGCTCTACACATTGCTCGTCCGTAAGTTGGTTTTTCAGGAAAGGAAATGTATGTCTCGCGCATATCCGGTGGACACCTGAACCTCGCCGTAACGGGAAGGGAGGAAGATGGGAGTGAACGAAGACACCGTATTTACTAGACGAGCCTTTGTTTATTCCAAACCATCTAGCTGGCATGGCGGAGTGGTAGCGTGCTCGTCTCGCACTCCGGAGGCCCTGGTTCGATTCCCCAACTCGACCAATTTTCTACTCGGGTTTATTTATTTCTCTGGTCTGACTAGAAAGGTTAACTAGGCTACTTGGTCAATTAAGCAATTAACTGACCTCAGTCCCACTTCCTTAGAGCATCACTATACCTTCCCTTTAATGGGGTGCATGGTTACTAGCCAAAGTACAATTGGCCAGTTTGAAATTCGCGCACTCTGACGTCACGACCATTTCGACCAATTGAAAAGCGTGACACCTCTGTCGACAACTGCTGCTTACAACGATGAGGCATTAAAGGCTTCCTCCTTAATACCACGCACCGTGTGGGCTACTGCGAATTCACACCCGCTATGCGGTACACCATTAAACGTCTTCGCTTCAAAAGTTCCGGTGTGCTAAATCCCTCTAACACTTAGGTGAAATCAGTTTTAGCGCACCCTCTCTCTACCTCCGCCTCTGTGCACCCTATGCCTCATTAGATCTGATAGATTAGGGCAGATACCGGCGCGGTGGCTCAGTGGTTACGGCGCTCGGCTGCTGGCCCGAAAGACGCGGGTTCGATCACGGCCGCGGCTGCCGAATTTAGATGGATGCGAAATTCTAGACGCCCGTGTACTGTGCGATGTCAGTGAACGTTGAAACTCCAGGTGGTCGAAATTTTCGGAGCCTTCACAGCGGCGTCCCTCATAGCCTGAGTCGCTTTGGGACGTTAAACCTAAATAAACCAAACCACGATAAGGGCAGAGGCAGGAGGGGATGTGGAGGGGACCCTCAGGGATACGCTTACCAACTAAAACGAAATAACACAAGCCTACCCACCCGCCCGCCGCAGGTACCCGGCGGACGCAAGGCGGGACACGCGACACATACCCTCCGCCCACTCCACTCGTCCGCATCTATCCCGACACTACTCCATTTCGAATAAGCTTTGGAAGGAACCCGCAAACCTAAACTGCATTCTGTGGGCATCCCCGCGAATATCAACCTTACGCTGTTGCATCCACATCTCGGAGTAGTGTGAGGCACTGATACGCAGCTCTAACTTTGCCGCTCAAGAGGCGGATGGCCTGGGATGAGGAGGGCGTCGGGGCTGAAGGGCTACCGGACATCTGATTCACAAATCCTGCTTACTTCAATTCATAAGTCCTCATCAATAAATAAATGAATGATTATTTTATGTGGCATAGTTTTTATACATGTAAATAAGACAGATATGCCAGGATATACAGCTTGGCTGCAATAAACTGAAACAAAGAACCACACAGTGGAAAAATGCAATGTGAGCAGTATGAATCATAATAAAACTGATGATGAGAGGCATTGTTCTTTGGCGTCCTTATGCGAAGTGCGGATGAAAAAAAATTGGGGGTTTACAAAATGGGTGTCACTTGTCCAAAATATAGTTATTACGCTCGACAATATCTTTAAACTAAGAATCCGCTAATATTTGCAGCACTATACTTTTCAGACTGGCGAGAAAAGGGCTCCTTTAAAAATTTATACTCATCTGCTTTGGAGATCAAAATATAGAGCAGTAGTGGACTAGTTGTTTGTTTTCACAACAACGTAAGGGGGGGGGGGGGCGTGGCGCTCCTGGCAGCGCTCCAAGCAATGTTCTGACAGTTTCTGATGGCCGAATACAGCACGCCGCAAAGAAGTTTGTGCTCTAGCAGAACTTTGCCGAAAACAATTCTACCGCAGAAGCTTCATTACCGTTAGGCGAACTGATAATGCAATTAACCTTGTAAAACTGTTTTCAGAAGCCTTCGTAGATTGAGAAATGACGAAACACAAACAGGACGTTCAAAGCGCCATTAAGTGCTAAAAATAGCGACATTCGCCGCCTGACAAACCCAAACAAGAAAACGAACAAATAAACAAGAAAGCATGCAAAACGCCTTCGCATAATGTAGGCCGCTTTGCCCCACGGGCATCAGCACCATACCGTGAAGAGACCTAGGCGCTTATAAATATGCGAAATCTAGTTGAAGATTTCACCTGTCTTTTTCTCGTCACCCTAATGTGTGTTTAGGCATTATGCGCTTCGAAAAAATCGCACACAAATTCGTAAAATTGTATGTGTGTGCGAGTGAGTATGTTGAGAAGTTAAACATGTGGCGCCATCAGCATTCAGAATATAAAGATAACGCGGCGCGGCACTGAACCACTCCTTGAGTTCCGCGTGCTTGCTGAGCAGCGTCGCTGGGCAGTGAAACCTTGGACTAAAATTTCGTACAGGCGCGGAGAAAAGTAAACGGAGCAGGCAACTGTCTTCGAATAATTTTGACGCGTCACCAAATTGAAATTTTCAGCAGTGGTAGGCGCATGCTGGTAGAGGAGGTTGGTGGGCTTTTCTGTAGACAAACAACACTTTTTCACTACCAATGAAGAAAGCGTGATTGCACTTCGAACGCAATAGCGTGCTCCGTTTACTTATGGCCGCGCCTGCACTTCAGAGAAGCTGCCTAAATACTCGCAGCTGAGCAGCTCGGCATGCCGTATGCTGCTTATCTCTCTCGGAACTGCCTGCTAAGAATCCTGCTCTATCAACTCTGATCTGTGTAAAATTTCAGGCCGCTGTTTTGGTGGTACGTCTCGCATCTTGTGCCGCTTTTTTAGTTTGTAGACACAAGCAGACGAAGTTTGTGTTCTTGTCTGCATATGACATATCCATCCTTTCCTACTCTAAAAAGCAACAATGACAAATGCTGATTACTCTCAAGGGCTCTAGAATGACCTGTACTGATATTTAGACTTTACGACATGAAAGTTACTGCACACCAGTTTTGGCAGAACACAAAAAGGTAGGTACATAAAACATATGAAGCATTTTTATCGTTTCATTCTTAATAGACTGTTTGCATACAGGAAAATTTGAAGTGCACATAAAGCACTCAATCATAGTGCATTTTAAAGGAAATTTATATTTATTACTTTAGAAAACCTAAAAACAAAGCGGCACTATTAGGCTTCAAAAATCTGCTCGGAAATTATATAACAAATAAAACACGAACCAGACCTTGCTAAGACACGGCTCAGAGTGAACCAAATGGACTTGTGAGAGCCTCTATGTCAACTAGAGCCTCATAGCTCGTACTGATTTGGCCGTGGTGTCATATATTCTATCTCCAGCGCTCCTTATCGAATGCGAAGCGAATGTATGTAAGCAGGTTAGTGTTAATGCATACTCTGCCACGTGAGTCTAACTGATCGTGTGTGACTTTCCTTTCATGGCGGCGGTGTCTTAGATTAGAGTCAGACCCAACCGCCATTGCATAAAAAAGTTTCTTCTTTTTTCATCAGTCGCGGTTCACCGAGCCGTTTTTAAGTTACCGTAAACAGAGTGTCTCATGTATTAAGCTACAGACTCAAAAAAAAAACCGGTTTTCCGTGTAAGTTACATATCAGATTCCACCGAATGATGTTGTAAATTGGCTACTCTTAGGGGTTGCAACTAGAACATTGGCCAATAATAAATAAAAATTACACCAATCCCGTCAGTAGCTTTATACCGTACAAGACTATAGCGTAGCCTGGACAAAGCTTCTGTCAATAAAGCGACAGCATTTGTCTCGGGCAACAGTTCTATTTGTGTACGACGCGCAACACGACATCGTAGTTATGTCCAGCCATGCAGTCTGCTTGAGCGAAGTATTTATGTTTTCGGACCTCAAATAACCTATATAAACGTGAGGCAATCTTCGAGTTAACTCACAGTCTCATGGTTTACTTTTCAAAACAGTCAGGGCTAGCGTTATCTTTTTTCATTTGCTAGCTTTTCAATGTCATCAAAGCTGAGTTCGCAGCAAAAAATTCTGTCTTCATAGAAATCTGCTGAATCAGGCCAATTTTAATTTCACCGCAGTGTCCGTTTTACGAACTCAGAGATCAGAAAAAAAATAATAGATGAAAGTAGATTTGCATTGCGAATAGCAGCCAGAGACTTCTTTTGTATGAATATCTGAGCTTTGTAAAATTTATTCAATCAGCGGCTCTGCAAACACGTAAAAGTTAGGCTAAAGTAAGTAAGGAACGAAATAAAAATGACAGTGGCTCCCAGGGAATTGCCCGTTTTTTTTCTGGGTCTTGAGAGTGTAGCTCAAGATCACCACTATCGTCGCTGCGGTGGCTCAGTAGTTATGGCGCTCGGCTGCTGACCCGAAAGACGAGGGTTTGATCCCGGCCGCGGCGGTGGAATTTCTATGGAGGCAAAATTCTAGAGGCCCGTGTACTGTGCGATGTCACTGCACGTTAAAGGACCCCAGGTTGTCGAAATTTCCGGAGCCCTTCACTGCGGCGCCTCTCATAACTTGAGTCGCTTTGGGACGTTAAAACCTCCCTAAACCAATAAATAACCATTATCAGCTTAACAACGTATACTGCGAAACAACGACCTCTACTTACACTCCAAGCAAAATCACCAACTCCTCATCGCTGGAACCAGTCATTCACGTCGGCGGATAAAAAGAATAGCACCCAACACAATAACAGAAAACCATGCAAAAATTTTACAAGATATTACAAGGCAGAACTCCCCTTGTCGTATTTACACTGTAGCAGTCAACTGTGAGCAGATATAAGTTATATGCTCTTCCAGCTAAAAAACGCCGCACGTGCTAGTGCTATTCCTAAATAGTTTTCAATTTTCCCGCGGGACTACCGTATTTACTGTTTCATGTTTTCCACGCATGGTTCCCGGATGGAACGCGTTTCCCGGCAAAAATATTGATTAGCCAACGTATTCGTCAGTGCTATGCGCACTTAAGATCATTAGGATATCAACAATTTGACTGCGTGTATGTTGTCGCTTCATAGCACTACCTGCTTCAGCAGCTGGTATCTTGTTCGTTGCTTTTGTTTGATTTTTCAAAAGCGAAATTTGTGCTTACTGCCTTGCGAGCAGCATGACCGTAAATAATATAATCGCTAAAAGAATTTCCTTGTTATCCTTAGCTTTGATTACATAATACATGTATTCGTTGCACTTCTTACTCAAACAGGAAGATTATGGCATATAAACTGTAGTAAACCAGTGCATCTAGCATAAAATATTTCTCGTTTTTCACTGGGAGATGAAATTCTCAATTTATTTGCAAAGGCATGCCTCGTTAGGGAACAGATTTATGGATGAAAATAATAATCTTGGCATTTTGTTGTGATATTCAAAAGGCCATGACTCCAAAATTTGTACACCTTATCTTCTGCGCAAGCTACACAATAAAGTTACGAATGCAGCAAAATGTCTTCGGACTTTAGGCATTTTCATGCTTCAAAAGAGCTTTCATCGCCCTACGGCGTCAATTTTGAACTGACTCCAGGAAAGGGCGATGTACGTACAATGATATTTGAGAGTTCATGCTGCGAAAAATGCTGTAGCAGAGCGGAATCCATCGTTTGCTGACGGGAGATATATGGACCGAAGAAGCGGCGTGGGTCGCCGCGTATCTCATGAAACCAAAAAAAAAACGCAATCAGCAAGTTGCATATACGGTAGATGTAGGCGGTGTGGGAGAACAGTAAGAGGTTTCCAGTTCGGCGGCGTTGAAACAATCGCAGGACGGATATGCGAGTCACTATAACGAAAATTTAGTTGAAAGCCTGGTAGCACATACGTGGGAATACCTGTCCAGCCGCAGTTAGCACTGCCGCTTTCTGTTTCGATACATTTCACTTCAGAAAAAAAAACGAACAGAGATTTGGCCGAGTTTAATCAGAAAGGCGAAACTTTGAGCTTGTTGCGAAGTTTAATTTCACGATAGTCACAGTTACGTGCTCTAACTACTGCGTATGTATTGGACCATGGTCAGTGAAAGAAGTAAACCTAGGAAAGCAGTAGACTTTTCGCATAGCTAATGGCTCGCACCAACAGCCTCTTTTTGCCTACATCGATGGCGGCCGGCGTGTTTTTCAAAACTGAAAGTCAAATTAGCTCTGCCGGAAGGAGCTTTCTGATAGTATCCCGTATACATTCACTCCATATAGTTTGCTTTTAAAGTGAAAGGTGTTATTGAATGTAACACGCAGAGAATGAGGCGCCATTTCTGTGGTTTATTAGAATAGCTGTACGCAATTTAAATCTTCCCTTGTTTTAAAACACACCAAGAGGATATTGCGCTTTTAGCTGAGTACAGCTGCGAAGCCATGCCATTAGGCACATATCTATTTTTAAACAGTATGCTAGCAATGTGCGTCGTGAGGCCGTCCGTTATACAATCAAGAATTGGTAAAGAATGCCAGATAATTCCGCCTAAAATGTAAAATGCTGCAGGGTGAAGTAAAAGCATAACATGTTACTATAGGAGAAAAGCACCGACCTGGGGAAAGGAACATGGTCACAGTAACGTGTAGACATAGACAGAGGGACGCATGCATTGGGGAAGCCCGACCATTGGTGAAATCGAGAAGGAAAAATCGACTTCCGCGTAGCATCAACGTGGACCCCATATCAGTGAACCAGGGGGGACGGCTGAGGCTATGAGACAAGGTAAACCAGCTGGAATATGTTTGGAGCGGCTAACATAGTGCCGGTACAATCGTAGATTTGTGAGAGGATGTAATGTGGTTCATATGAATAGGGAATAGACATAAGTGAAACTACTAATTGGGGCTTATTATCACCAATATGCGTGTATGGAAACAATGCTTTGCGAAGTTGCTAAACTCGTCTCAGGCACTTCAAGTATTTCCCAAAGTATCCAGTTATTCAGTATCCACCACCTATGAATTTCTTGCCTGGGAATGACCATGTCACATTGGAAAATAATCAAAACTGATATGTTATCGAAGCGCTCAGGGCATTATAAGGCCTTCAAGCAAATTCTTTACACATCTTCTCACCTGCTTCGTTGTCTTGGCTGCGAAAGAAAAATGATTCGGTCCTTCCAACGACACGTGGCATTTCCCCAGATGAATGCAGTCAAGGCAGGATTAACGCCTTTCGTAGTCGTCGCTCTCCTGGACATACGCTATTTTAAGCAGCCACGTATCTTAAAGGCAATTCTGAGCGCATTGCCGAAACATCTGTCTCACTCTTTGCCCGCCTTCTTTCAGACGCTGTTTTCAGGAGATTGCCGAGGTTCGCATAGATCATATTCGGCGAGCCTGCCTTTTTCCTTCTGCCCATTCCGCACATTTGGATAGATCGTCAACAACAATAAAGCGGATAATTCTTGTTTTGAAGTGATAGCTTTACTCAGTGAGGTAAAGACGGGTATTACCGTGTGTGAAACCTTACTCTGGCAGGTGATGTGCAAAGAGCAACCTAGAGGCAAGTTACCCACCCAGGTCAGTTGTCCTAAGTGGCCCACCGAATCACAACCTACCCACTGAGTAGTGAGCAAACTGCCCGTCATGTAAGGTGCCAGTTAATGATCGGACGCTCGGGAAGATCAACATGGGCCACAGAAGGCCCACCGCTGGGAGCACCTTCTATCGCAGAGCAGTGGCCCATCTCTTAACATTTGCATCACTGCTACAGGAGCGGTATGAGTCCTCCGAGGGATTTGTGAATGTAAGGTATAGAATGACGTCCTGCATATATGGAATTAACCCACTACATTATCGCGTCATATTCTTAAGGCGAAGCTGAAGAGTCTCCTGAAATATGTTTTGTGTAACAACCTCGCGCGCACTGTCTATGACCTCAATTCGCACACAGCATTGAAAAGTGTTTCTTTGCATTTACTGTGAAAGAATTCCGCTTGCTTTAAATACTGAGAACAAGAGTAAGACGACTCCTAAAGGTGGTAGGGAGAAAATTAGGGATGTGCAGTTATGCATCTGGGTGATAGAGGACAAGGAGGAAAATTTAACTAGCAATATGGGTACATTCACGAAAGGAGCTGAGGAATTATGCGCGAATGTTTACAGTAGCCGATGTAACTATGGTTGTAGTGAGCAGGAAGCGTTCCCACAATATGGATAACCCGCGGCTGCCGAAGACGGAATTTGCGAAAATCACCAGCCACGGAGACCATAAGCCTCCGAAGAGGTTGAAGCTAGTGGCGGTATGTTGAATTATGCAGAAGAGATTTTGCAAGCAAAACTTATCATCCTCTATGCACATTGCCTGATGCCTTCAACGTACCGCTAACAGGGAAGACTCCGAAGATTATCCTGGTTCCAAGGCAAGGGGATATAAAATCCTTGACAAGTTACGGACACATTATGCTAGTGCTTGATGACTGCTACACGGGTACATTCGAATGACAGCTCAGTCACATGGCTTTCGAGGCATAGAATGGCATTCGGACTCGACGGACTGTCGCCGTGCGGCACGACCATTTCCAGATGCAATAGAAAGGTTCAGCTCCTGTACAGTGTATCTCAACGACATCGACGCTCACCTTGGTCACACAAGTACGACTGTACAACCATGGTAAACAGCAGCATATCATTGAAGTGTGACAGGTTTTGCAGGCCAATAACACTGAAGAATCTGATCGATGGACGGCCGTCCTTTATGTCCTCACAGATAGGCGCCTGAGCGAAATCTTAACAAAGATGAGGCGACGCTGTGCATATATACACACTTGTCTTCACTGCCTGATCAGTTTTAGGCATAAGTGAAACGAGCGGCTGCATTTTGTGTCTGCACAATTCAACATAGACCAGCGATAAACGCTTGCCAAATTCTTGAATTTTAATCCAAGCCGACCGCGGCCCTTCCGCGACTTGTAGGCGTAGCGAGTCCGCATAGTTCGTGTCCGAAATTTTGGTGGTTGTGGACAGTGAAATAACAAGTCTTAGCACATTCAAAGGTCTTCGAATGTAGCTTTGGCAACAGTAACCGGAAATTGCTTATTATTTGCGTTACAGGGCGCGCATAGAATCAACGGGAAGCATTGGTGTGACCCAGACTGTCGACCAGTGCTTTAGGCGGCCGGAAGCAGTTGTCAAAGTCGCTCGTGGGTAAAAAATTTCGTTGAGCGGTCAGCGACCGTATTTCTGGATAAAGTCATTTAAAAGCAACTAATCTTCACGTCAGAGAAAGCAGGGAAAATTAGCGAGAAGCTGCGGTCCTACGCAAAGTTAACACTTCGGGTATCAAGTGTTTTCTAGTCGGCCGATAACGTCGGCGCTTTGTACAAGTTGTCGCACTGCGTAAACAAGCATGGGTCAACACGTAAAAAAGAGACAACTTTGTCAGTTATGACCAAAGCGCAGATTGTGTTTTATGTCATACGAACGAGCGCTCGCTTTTTGTAATCAGCGTTGTAAAAAGAGTACTTGAGTGCAGTCGTCCTCATCAGCGCATTCCTGTAGAAATTTCGCGCTCACGTGGTATATGCTCACTGGTGCACTTTTACCTTCAGGCATTCATTTAGCAAATACAGAACGTATATTCTAAAAGAAAAAAAAACAGCAGAAAAGCCAGCAGTGGATAGAAAAATACACCTCAACAGACGAATCAGTCGCGCGGTGCGGCTATGGACGTAGCGACGCCATGGCGACGGCTATTGATCAGTGCGGGCTGTGTTCGCGTTTTGAAGGGGTTCCAAAATCTCCAATGTCACTACAGAACCCTGTACACTAGAATGTCATTGAAAAACTTCGTGTAGCAGCCTATGTTCAGCAGTCGAGTTGAATGGCATTCGGTTGAAAGGCATTCGAAACTGTCGTGCAGCAGGATTATTAGACTGATAGCCGTTGCCTATGCATCATTTACAAAGGTAATCGCTAAGAGAATTGATCAAGACTGCGCTCAAGTAAGGGGGAAGGTTAGTTTGCGGAACTCGGAATTATAATCGTATGCGTTCACACCATGAATACAGTTATCGAGAAATGCGCAGAATATAACGAGCATCTGTATATAGCCTTCATGCATCACTAGAAACATTTAATTAAGTAGAAACTTTGGCGTCCCGGTAAACACGATCTAGAAGCTCTTCAACACAACGATAAAGATGGAACTCTTGAGAGCACAACTGGAGCAAAAACCGGTAGGGAATCGAAGTACATTACCATCAGTGCACATTAAGGAGCTCCAGGAGGTGGAAATTTTCGGAGCCTTTCACTACGGCATCCGTCATAGCCTGAGTCATTTTGAACGTTGAAACCCCATAAACCAAAATAGTTTTCTGCAGCGAATGTGGCAGCACCCCAGTGAAACTTCCCAAGCAGCGATTTCCTAGCTGACAGATTTCTGCTACAGAGCCCTTGCGCAATGACCGCGGACTCTCATGCGCTGCATCTCCTCGTGACGCGACATCATTATGCGGTGTTCTCCCATCACTGCAAATAGTAATAGACGAACTGACAATTTATTACTAGTGGACCATCTCCTAGATGGGGCAACGGCCTTGCTTGACTCACACGGCGGTTTAGCAGTGGCAGAACGTGGGCGAAGGCTGAGTTTAAAGCTCGCCGGAGAAATCTTAACGCTCAAGCGTGGATGCAAGAACGGGATTTTTAAAGCCTCGGTGCTTTAAGCTTAAAGCTTAAAGAATTGAAAAAAAAAATTCCTAACATCTTTTCGAGCTTGTTGAGCACACCGTGACTAGTTCGAAGAAGAAAAATATTTAAGGTGAGTACTGTGTTAATTAAGTTTAATGGTCTCGCCGAGCATGTTAAGCGCACCGTGATGAAGTTCCAAGAGAAAATTATCCAAGATGAGTACTTCGTTTATTAATTTTGATGGTCTCCCATCTGTCACACTTTGCTGGCTTTAACGTTGCACGGTAGTATTAGTTATAAGTAAGAACTTATTCATTAGCCTTCCTTCAAGCGCTGCCATACCACTATAGAAGAACGCAACGTAACTTTCACAGGAATTTTGTACTTTAAACAAAAATTCGAACATGTGCAGTAAATTTTTATACTACAGTTCTTTCCGGAACACGTTCTACTATATCGGAAAAAATTGACAATTGAAAAATTGTAACATAATGGTCGGAAATATTGAAGGTAATGGTCCATTCTTCTGATATGTTGCAAAATATATCATTTATAGTGTTTGCATCTATCGCATCGAACAGTTAAGACTGCCTTAGAAAACCAGCGGGGAACGTTTTTGACGATATAAAAAACGCTAATAGAAAAATAATGCGTGATTGCCTTCGGCTGATCTGAAGGAATAGCTATTCTTATATTGAAATATTGAATTTTTGCATTATATAAAAAAATTGCACTCATAAACGGTTACCTATTAAAAAATGATCTGTTCCACAGTTGTTGGGTATAAGTAATACCATTGGTCTTAAATTACTTATGGGCTCCAGAACAGACAAGGGAAGGGAATAGAGGTACTCCTTATGACACACATGAAGGACGCCGACGGTCCTTAAAGTAAGGAGCGTAGGGGTGTTCCTTTTTTTTAATTTGTTGTGTTGTTCAAGGCGTATCGTTTAAAGATAATACATTATAAAGCATAAGAACAAACAGGCACATGCCGACGGAGCGATCCGAACCCTCGACCACTGCATTTCGCGTCCTGTGCTCTACCAACTAAGGTACGGCGGCGGTTGTCGAATCGGTTTTCGTTCTTATTTATGTCGAGTGTAACCTAACGTCAGATGAATGGATGTAAAATAGCCGCGTCCTCTTCGAAGCGGCGTGGTGGCAGTTGCCGCCATTATCGGCTTTTTTTCTTTATTTTGGTTTAACTGTGCAATAAATAATATTAAAATTCGCTACTTGCTTCCAGTACGTTTTCCTACACTTATAACAATATGCAACCTCTCTGCTTTTGAGCCAGCAATCTTCCAGTCGCGTTTTGCTTACTTCCACCGCAGATTTATTTACATGACCGTTGTTGTCTCTAAACTCCAGGGCATCCGGAAGAGTGATTGTGCCTGCATCGACTTCCGGATGGATACCATCACATTTGAATACAGGTGCTCAAATATTTCTACAGATTTACCATACACACCACACATGTCGTCTTCTTTGTTGAAATTCTTTTTGTACCTGCGTGTTCTAAGACACCCTGGCCTGGCTTAAAAGAGTAGGGTACTGCCCCTTGAGTTATCATAGAAAGATATCTTCCGGAACTGCCTTTTGCATTGTCAATATACTTCTACACTGTTCTTTTTTTGCAATGAATTAATCCAATTTTTATCTTCCACATTTTTAACCTCTCGTTTAGTGCTCTTTCTTTCCCCGTCCTCGTGTCCGCCATAGTCAGTGGTCAGTTTCTCAGTTATTTTCCACTATTGGGAGTCAATGCTCGTTCTGTATAATTAATTAAATGCCTTAGATGCCCAACTAATAACGTCCAATATCCTCAGGCGTTCTTCATATAGTATTTTACTCTGAACTTCGCGTATTTCGAACGATGCCCAGCCCATATTGCCCTGTTCTGCCTTGTTGGTGGTTTTGCCGTGGGCACCTAGTGCCAATCTTCGAACACCTGCCTAATTTTTTTCTAATCTCCACTAGACTTCTGCCCTTTAGAACAAAACCGCATTCCCGAAAATAAGCTGCGGCACCGTTACTACTTTCTAATTGGCTCTCAGTACTTCACATTAGTTCTACCCCCATACCGCCTTATGTTTTGTTATCCCGGCATCTCTTCGCCGTTTCACCCTAAGAGACCATTCGTGCTTTTCCGTGTATATTCACCCTTCGTTTGCCCATATTCCGATATATTTTTCTTCGGCCACATTGTGTATTTCATGGCCTTGCATTATAAGCTCCTGATCAGTTGTATCGCTGAAAATCATCACACCTGACTTAATTGCGCTAAACCTGACACCTAGAGAGTCTCCCTCGTCTTCACAAGAACTAACCAGAGTTTGCAAATATTCTTGGCTATCTGCTGGCAGTATAGTCTCAACCGGAAGCATTAATCCGGGGAGCCATTGCTCAACGACCTTTATGCGTAATATTGTTACGAAGAAGACGAAGCTGGCAGTGGCGCGCGACGGAGCGCTCACGCTAGGCCAGCGGCCATTAAATCATCTCTTATCCATCGTTCACCACGCTTCATTCTTCGGCTGGCCGCCACGTTGCAATATGTACGAGAGATTACTTCTTTGTAGCCTTCTTTCCATATTTATTATATAAAGCGTGAACAGCAGCTGTGATATAGGAAAACCTTGCCTAAATCCCTTGTGTACCTCCACAGTTGTACTTTTTTATCTTCCCGTGTAATTTTGAACTTTATTATCTTGGTATACTTCCTGTAAAAAAACACCTACCTCATGCCGATGCCTTCATCATTTAATATGTTCCACAGGAGTTCCCATTTAACGTTGTCGTATGCACCGCTTATGTGCAGGAAGGCTGTTTTCCGCCTTAGTTATTCCTATGCAATGGGTAGGCACGAACAGGTTATCATCTAAGCGTCTACTCCTTCTGAACCCCTTCTGAAGATCTCCAAGTATCATGTTACTGTATATCCATGACTGCATTTTTAATTTCGGCGCCGGCATTGCCAGCCAGTATATAACAGATTTTATCATGATCGGTCGGAAGGATTTTATGTTCATCTGGAAATCGAGAGGGTTCACCAGCGACACCCACGTCCTTAGCTGCGGACTTAGTTCGTCCTGTATTACCACGAGTGTCACGTGGAACGTGATCGAACCGGCAGGCTAGAAACTGTGAGAACCCTATTCTGCTATTTATGACATCAAGACTGCCAGAAGCGAGGCCCTAGTTAAGCTACCGGGCTGACAAGTGCAAATTTGATCTTATCGATAGTGTGAAATAGGAGTGTATGGGTGTCGCCACGTGCGCTTGGCATTTGCGACATTTGCCGTCTTGCCTAGGCTCAATTGAGGAACACCTCGCGCAGGTTGAGAGTTTCGGCTGCTGAGAAGGAATGCACGAACTCCTATCCAAATCAAAGTGGGCACGTTTCCATAGAAGCAGAATGGTATACTGTTTCTGGGCTGTGTGATGTCAGAACGCACGAACAAACCCAAATTGATTGCAATTATTGCGGAATTCTCTGAATGCGCTCCTTTAGAGCATGTGTCCAAATTCGGCCCCTTATATTCTACATTCTACATTAACTTTCTGATGAATCAGTCTGGTCTACTACATTTAAAGAATACCGAGCTCTACTGGTGCGAAATAGGTTTGGTTACTCAAGAATGTTTTAACGAAAGCATCCGAGCGATAAGGTAACGGTTGCGACAACATTAAGCAGAAGCAATTTTCCCGGCACCCAAGGTACAACGAATGATTCAATTTATTACGAAAAAATCTAGTCATGTCCAAGACTTCCATAAGAAAACAGCAGTTTACCATAGAGAGCGAACAACTGGAGGTGGTAACAGAGTCCATCTCTGAGGTCCAAGGGGTGACCGGAGGTCTTGACTAGAAGAAAGAAAAAGCGTTAGATTAAGAAGGGTGAAATGTGTTTGGCAGGCGTTCTCAACCCATGAATGCCAACTGTAAATTAGAAAAGCAGCTCTAATCTGCACTCTAGTAGAGGAAGTGACGTTGAGGCTAACGAAAGGTTTTGTGGGGTTTAACGTCCCAAAGCGACTAAGGCTATGAGAGACGCCGTAGTGAGGGGCTCCGGAAATTTCGACCACCTGGGGTTCTTTAACGTGCACTGACATCGCACAGTACACGGGTCTCTAGAATTTCTCCTCCAAAAAAATTTTAGCCGCCGCGGCCGGGACCGAACCCGCGTCTTTTGGGTCAGCAGCCGAGCACCATAGCCACTGAGCCACCGCGGCGGCTAAGCTAACGAAAGGGTTGGGAAGTTACTTAGGATTTTAAATTAGGCAGATGGAGCTATGGGGAACAATAGTTTGGGGTAAAATTACCAATAGGGAAAAGGGTACTGCTATTTAGAGAACACACATGGGGTAATGGTACAATGCTTTGAGTGAAGAGGAAATAGAGAAGAACCGGACATATTCATTATCAAAACGATCATCAGTAGTAGTGTGACTACGCTTGCGGCGGGACAAAGGCCTCACCGTGTCTCTGCAATTAACCCTGTTCTTTGCCACTATCTTCACGGAAAACGTTTTGATCTCATCCGCCCACGTGTCTTTCTGCCGCCCGGTGCTATGCTTGCCTTCATTTGGAATGAAGTCCGCTACATTTAACGACCATCGGTTATCTTTCCTTTGCATTACATGCCCTGCCCAAGACGATTTTTTCTTCTTGGTTTTCTATAGGACGTAGTTAATGCGCCTTTGTTCCCTGACCCCCTCTACTCGCTTGCTCCGTATCCGTGGGGTAAAAGACTAGTATGTCATGAAGTCACTTTGGCCGAAACACACTTGCAAGTTCGGTTTCGTTGTTCCCGTTGTTTTAAAGTAGTTATTATGTTTATTTTAAGAAAGAATGGCATCTCGTGCCTGCGAGAGGGGTTTTAAACAATGTGATGTGATTATGAGCTGAAAATTTTCAAAAAAACCCCGTAGCTAAACGCCATACTTAACATTTTCTGTTCCATAGCTCGCTGCATTGTGCTCAAATTAAGCTCAACCCTTCTCGTCAGCCTCCACGTTTCGACCCAATGGAAAGTACTGGTAAGGTAGAGCTGTCATATACTTTTCTCTTGAAAGGATACTGGTAAACTGCCATGCCAGGTTTGAGAGCACCTGCCAAATACGCTCTAAGCCGTTCTTATTTTTCCTCGTTATTTCACTCTTGTCGAGCACGACGTATATTACAAAAAACGGATCCCCGACTGCCCGTTAGATTAGCAGAATGTGTTCGATAAGAAGCAAGAATTAGCAGAGAACCGCAGGGGTTTGTGTGGAAATGTTGGATTAGCAAATATGTTGAGATATAACGACCGCAGCTGACACAAGGGCCGGATAATAGGAGGTCACGGAGAGGTTCCTTACTCGTGCAAAAGACGTAGCTGTTCTGCGGCTGATAATGGTGTATCTCCAGAAAGAGAGGCATTTGAAAGAGGTCATTGTGTGGCAATCCGAAACAGTGGCTCTTGCAATTAAGGTAAAGGACAAATGACCACTGAAGCGTACGAAGGGACTCAGCAGTGCGCGGAAGGTCGTAAGTGGTGTGGTCGGGCGAAGTAGACGTCAGCAGTTAGTTCTGACCTGAGCTTCATTTGGAACTTGCACCTTTTGTAAAATGTCTCGAGTGGTAAATGAAGCACGAGAAGAAAACTGAGTGGCAAGACAAAGTTGCTTTCAGAAAGCGTGGTAACAATTTATCCGACTGCAGCTTTTTTTTCTTCTTCTATCTTGCAAAAAGGAAAAAGGCCAATCGAAAATTGCATGTGTTATTTTGAGATGCTGAGCTCGCGGTGAGCATTGTACTACCTGCAAGAACAAAAAATATCAGTCGTGGAAGTCATCGCACTCTATCATTTCTTCCTCGTTTATGGGATGACGAATAGTCGGCTGCGCAATGGCAAAACAATAATAAAATATCCAATTCCACATGCTTAAAACCACTGTAGGTGCTCCACAAGAATTAGTTAACAACTCAGTGTGGTATTGCCCCGCAAGCTACTGTGAAATCAAGCTCTGTGCAAAATTAGTAATGTGGGGTCTCGGTTTATCCTGTGTGGCATATTTCTTGTGTCTGCTTGTAGCGTCCCATGGTGCCAGATGTGAGTATCCATGCTGCAGGTGGCAATTTTTTATTGTTATTGTTCATACAGAAAATTAAAAGAATACTCGCTTTAGGAAGCATGTGTTCTTACTCCAGCACAATAAACAGATAGATCAGGCTTTGATGGATTCTTAGTGCAGTTTTCGGTGAGGTAAGGCTAAGGCGAGTACGGAGGCCAGGTAGGAGATTATAATTTTCTTTAAAATTTTCGGCGTGTATGTTGTGTTGCATAAAAATATAGCGTGTGCAGTAGTGCAGTTTGTTTCAAAAGGATTTTGTAAAAGAGGCAGTGTTATCAGCTGATTACTGCAGATCGGATAGAATGTTCGGTAAAGAACTACGAAAGCTCTTTTAGATGGGTGTTTTCTCAGTGCTGATTTCCTAATCGGGCTTTCCATTCACAGAAACATTCCATCACTAGTTCCGTTCCTGGATGGGGTATCGGCATAGTCACTGAAGCACTGGAAGCGCAAAGCTTTGGTACTCACCAATGATTTTGATTATCAACCAAGCCTTTATTACTGCAGTACCAAGGTCTCTTATAATAAGAAAACCCCGGCTTAAGGATCAATATCTGCTTTTCCTGTGCTTATACCTTCCAGTGCCGACATATCAGGCCATCGTTTATCCGAAGTTGTTCGATGGACGCAAAGACGAAGGTGTGAGAGTCTTGAAGATAAATGAAGCCTTAACTCTCAACCTGGAACAGAGCTCTATCCTCCACGAAGACTTTTTCATACGAACATATCGCCAAGGTGTTCCTCAGCATACATACGTAAGGAATTGTTCCTACTCCTAGAAAGTGCGACAGTGTGGGACCACGCGTTTCTGCCTCGTGAAGATAAATTTTCTCGCAATCTTACTACATTTTGCAACAAACTAACAACTAAGCTCAGTGGTTACGGTGTTTCGCTGCTGACCCGAAATTTCCCGTCTCGAACCTGGCCACGGCAGTCACTCCGTGACTCACAGGCCACGTCACCATCATCAGCCTGACTACGCCCACTGTAGGGCTAGAATCTATCCCATGTTTCTCCAATTAACCTTGCCCTTAGCCGGTTGCAGCCACCGTATTCCCGCAAACTTAATCTCATCCGCCCACCTAGATTTCTGCAGCCTCCTATTACGCTTCCCTTCACTTGCAATCCCTTCCGTTACCCTTAAGTGCCAACGGTTATCTTGCCTTTCTATTACATTCCCTGCCAACGCCTATTTCTTCCTCTTGATTTCAACTTGGATGTCATTAACCCGCGTTTGTTCCCTCACGCACTCCGCCCGCTCAACTTTAACGCTTGACTTTAACGTGCCTGCTAAAGTCAAGGCGCGTTAAGGAACCCCTGGTGGTAAAAATTATTCGGAGCCCTTCACTACGGCGTCCCTCACAGCCTGAGTCGCTTTGGGACGTGAAGGACATAAAACAAAACGCGGACCTGTATTGCGGCAGTCAGTTCCCGCAACAGCCGAATTTCTTCCGGAGCGCTTCATTAACTCGACCGACGTAACTGCTTGGAAACAGGAAAAAAAATTATTGCTTTTGTTTCTGTGACGCTAACGCATTTCTTTTGGCAACGATTTTATCAGTGTTTACCTTTATATGGGATGTTCCTCAACGATTTCGAAGGTGCTCACCATCGCGTATAGAGCTGTTACAGCCCATAGCTGGTTTCTTAAATATCGTGTTGCAGTCAACTAAAATACACATTGTATGACGAGCCCTTGAAATTCTTCGCATTTGTCCGAATATCTTCTCTTTCTTTTAATGATAGACCGTTGAAATACGAGTGTTTAGTCGTTGCTTTGAAATCGCAAACACGGTGTGCCATTTAAGATAATTAAAATTCGTCCTGACAAAAATTCTTCTTGTGTTTGTGACAACAATATCGCATAGCTTTTTCGGTACTAAGCTAAAAATAGGCAATATTTTATACTTTCAATTCTATATATCAACCACATTGCTGTATTCATCATTCACTTGATGTATGAAGGTCTTAATTAGTTGTCTTTATTTAATGTTTCTAATTTCGAAATGATGTTAGCAGCAGTGCTGCACAAGCAAGGGGGGCTACATCACGTTCAGTGGGAATAAATTGACGAAAGCTTTTACAAAAGTATGATCAACAACCGAAACTTAGACAGTTCCACTCTTCAATTGTGAGCATAAAAAAGGGGGGTTCTGGAATATCTTAGTGTGCGCAAAGCACGGGATTGTAACACTCGATTGGTTGATTCTACGTGAACTGTGTTCTGAGGGGGAAATATAACATTCGCACGGCTAACCAGGTCTGTTCTAATAGCTCAGACAAAGCAATTTTAATACGGCAATCTTTCGGCCTACGTGGAGGAGTCTAGAATCAGTCGCTGCAACCTATCGCAGATTGACGAATAAGATCTGCAGTGCGATACAACAAATCTAACCTCATGGCGCTGATTTCATTTTACTTCTGGAATGTCCTTGAACATTGTGGGTCCCATAGTGCGGAAGCGCACTCATGGACTGGGCGAAGTAGAGTGCAGTTTGCCTCCAGTTTAGCACTTAACGAATAACGTTTAAATTTTTTTTTGCGAAAGAAGTACACTTTAATAAATTCGTTTTTGCAGATGTTCTTAAAATGCTTATTCAATGTTAAAAAACCCTTCATAGAAATTTCAGTTTTTCTCATGCTAATTTCAAGTATACTGTGTGTTTCGCCTATCGTGGTTGCATTCTTAGCAAGCTATTATTCACTATCTACTGTTTGTCCATGTCTCGCGCTCAAAATTTTGACACTGCGATGGGTTAATTGTGCATTTTTGTTCAGCGCTGGCGCTGCTTAAACTCCTCTGCTTGTGCGGAAGAACTGGGGCACGAGTTACCGCAGGAAGAGCTGTAGTGGTAGGCCTAGATTTAAGAACTGCTAATGCAAACATGAAAATATTACACACTTAAATAACTGTGGCAGTGTGTGGTGTTGGTGACGAATAAAACTTCGTTCTGCTTTTTAACGCTTTGGACGTGGTGCTTCGTTATTTTGTCTAGTGTGCATGTTTTCATCGCATAATACTTGTCGCCTGTCTAGATTGATTACTTTTTTATTTGCTTCAGTATGACGTCGAAGCCTTGCAGGAAAATTTTTACCACGACAAAAGACGACTCGCGGCTGTTTTTCTGTCGGAAGAAGAGGGCACGCTGAAAGTGGTACGAATTAATCTACTTTTTTTACTTTATTTTTGTTGGTTGCGTACATTTGTAGTTTACTAAAAATTCTCCAGAACTGAGCTAGCTTGATAGGAGCAGAGTTATGATAACCCAATTTATTACCGTGCAAGAACTCAAGCTGTCATTTTCGTGTAATAAATAATGCGGCCTAATGGCATTTTACCCGATTCAGAATGTTACTTACGGGTGATGGACGTGTCACACTGGTATGTCCCTAGAAAATAATAATGTGCATTCTACATATCTTTGTGTGCGGGAAGTTACTGCTACCGTTTGGTATTTCGGAAACCACGTTAGTATTATCTGTCGCCTTCAATCAGGTTCACTAACATCAGCGTAGAATTAGGCCAGAAGCAAACCATTCGCAAGGCCTCCCGCGAAACTGCAATGCACCTTTGCTGCAGACGCCACACTGCAGTGGTATTGCTGCTTCAAAGCAGGGTGGCAGGAAGTAACCAATTGGATTGTGTCCATCAGTGTCATACGGAGAAGGAGATGTGCGCTCAGCGACAAAAGAGGCCTTTGTGGATTATATTCCACCGCATCTAGAATTTGATATTGGATGTTCTGATCGGCCACTACAATTCACCAATTGCAACCAATTACCGCACTGCTAAACTTTCAAATTGGTTCTACAGATCGTATTTATATTTCCTGCCGATCAAGTTATCTCACACTATATATGACGCCTGTCATTAGATGCCGCAAGAAAAATAATTTTATTTTGAAAAGCCTTTTTCGCGGAGTTAATGTTCCAGCGAACACCCGGCTGAGATGGATTAGTGACACTGCGCGCACATTGCCTAGAGGAAACAAGGGCGTTTTTGACACACGCTTACGCTGCATTCAGCTCCAAACTCCTCACTCTGACTCGGCAGCGCTGGATTCGCTAGCACTCTCACTGGCATCACCGCTTCCTCGCATCCAAGCTGTTAATGAAATTTGCACTACTCTTAAAGGAAACGTGCGGAAAATTTTCGCTTCGGAACAAGTTGCAATCTTTCCATGGTACATTGTATGCCTGAACGTGGTTCTCAATAATAGCATTATTCTGTTTGCTCTAATAATGACTATGCTCGTATTTGGCGTTAGAGTTCTTCGTACTCAGCCGCAAGCTGATTGCACGCTGACCGATGCCGTCGTCATGATATGAAAGGACAGACAGCATGAGCTCATCCTATCGTTTTCCCCGCAGGAAGGGGTCGTTGGTCCCAATTTGAAGATCAAGCCCATCGTCGGCGCGGAGCGCTCGGAAAATGGCTTGCATCCACATATGCTTGAAGCTATTGAAGACTCCGGTTCCAACAATGTTTATGGTGTGTGCAAATTATTGTGAAATTTATGAATACAGATTAGTCTTAATAGAGCTCGGTTGTTATTCATTGCAAGCAAACTGGACCATACGCAGCATCATATTGGTAAAATGTTTAGGGGAATCCCCCACCTTGGCTTAGATTTGTAATAATAATTACTCTACTAACCCAATCGCAGTGGATGACAAGGAGCAATTACATCCTTATTACTAATCTGCTCCACCTCGGAGGATTCTTCTAAACATTTCTCCAACACTGTTCTCACTTCGAGCTTAGTTGGTACAGTGACTGCTCCGAAGAAACGGTGGTCCCGGGCTCGAACCCCAGACCAGGACGAATTTTTCTTTGAGTATAAAGTTTCACGAAAAGCTGTAGAGCTTCCTTTGTCGCCGTATGGTTCCGCTTGCTTGAATGCCAATAACTATTAATCGCTTATTAGAGTATTAAGTTGTCGGTTGCACCATGTTTGCTCAGTGGCTTGCACTAAGGCAAATATAAAAGAAATGAGACTCACTGCAGAAATTTTTGGCTTCTATTTAAGGGTTCAGGATTGACAATAGGAAAAACAGATGCACCTGTCAAAGTACTCATGTACTTTCACGTTCCAGGTAAAATTCCGGACGAAAGACCAATGCTAGCATCTGCACGCTCCGATGGTTTTGATCCAGGTAAAGCGATTTCAGACCGTAGCGACTCACTGTATACAAGATATGACGCTATCATTTCAGATAAATACAGCGTACAAGAAGTGAACCCTGAGTTGTTTGTGGTTGTGGACTCAACTTTTCAAACGCAATTCAATAGCACAAAGCTTATGATGAAATACCTATTTATAGAATTCAATGTTGTAAGTTGCGATTTCATACTAAATGCAAATCTTAGCAAATTGCACCCGTTAAGTACTTTTTTGTTCACTTTTCAGGTAAACATACGCTACCTAACAGTGACGAATCCCAAAATTAAGCTCACATTCCGAGGCCTTGAGCTTAGCGACGTAAGTATTTATTCATTTCATCTGGTTGTATATACCAGAGTGATTTGCACCTTTGGGAATGTTTTCCGGCTTTAGTAATTCGTACTTGGGGTTTAGGTTATTTTCTGCTTATTGACTAAAATTAAGTGCACAACATCTTATTTGTCAGTAGCATGGGTTAAATGGGGATTTAAGAAGGTTGCACGCAGTACGGAAAGCATAAGAGCGATAGGTATCGAATTAGCGATCATCTCCCTGAAGAAAGTTTCGACGCAATTGGTGTACCACCTGCAACATCTATGATTGAAAGCGGACCTGTCAGAGTTCTGTCTTAATTCACACAGCAGACTGAGCCAGACAAAAAAAATTACTGGCCGGGAACATGCTCCGTCCAGAAGAAATCTCCTGGCTCAGTAATTTTTTTTTTAGCCATCCGCTCCCCATTTCAAGGCACGATACTCCGCTGCCTCTAGCCGGCCAAGCCGGCCGTCTCTTTTATGCGGTTTGCCTTTGAACGCCGTCAAGTTTACGTCTAGCCAACGACAGCCCTTCAGGATTGACTTCAAGCGGGCCACACGATGTCGCGTAGCGGAATTTGCTCGAGATGCGGGCAACAGATGCCGCCGAGAAGCATGGGAATTGTGTCGTTTCTAAAATATGATTTGTTAGTCATCAAATCGCTTCTCGAATCCTCCACGGCATTTCTGACAACAGGAGTATGCGGCTTACCCTAGGCAACCGATACTGAACCAGTCGGAAGATGCGGCATACAACTGTGGGGCATTTTTTGTGTTCTCATCTCACAATGGATAAGCATTAGAAAAGCCATGCTGCTAAGCCATTCGATAGTAAAACTTGGTGCTGGGTTAGTTGGTTATACATTATTTGAGACAGGTAAGCGCCAAAGAAAGACGAACACAAGGCGAGAAGACGACGATATACGACGACGACACAGAAGCGCTCTTCTGTGTTGTGTCGTCGTCTTCTCGGCTTGTGCCCGTCTTTCTTTGGCACTTACCTCTCTCAACGCCATGCCAATTTAGGAATTTATTGCCCAAGTGTGCTTTTTTGGTTTTGCTTCATGCAATCGAATGTGTTGATGCAATCCTCGCGACTTGGTTCGCTTCTAAAGGCGGTCTGTCATTTTGTGCATTTACGTCCTTGGCATACTAACCGGAGGATGCATTATTCTGAGTGCCTTTGAATAATTGATTTATGCATGGACTTCTACGTCACACAGCAACATAAGAGGCTCGGAAACGTGTATTAGCTGAGGACTCGTGGATAACAACGACCGCCTGATACTCTTTCGCCTAGACTACAAGCAATATTACGGCGTTTTTCGCACGTATCTGTCGTAAAATGGCAGTCATGACCGTAAAAAACTCCAAACGTTAGGTTTAGCAATATAATTGAATAATAACTAGGATACTGCGTTGGATCTCCCAGTAAAGAAGGGAATAGTAAACAAAAATGTATCTTCACAGAAAAGAAAAGTGCAGAGAAGAGCGGATATTTCAGCTTGTAGGTAACCAATGATCGTAGAGCAAATAGAAGAAACAGTCTGGGTTGGAGGTAGAAAAAAGGAGAAAATCAGTACTCTTGTATTGTACTCTTTTCCTGTCCGTTTTGTTACACATGTCACAGGTGTGTGCTATTTCTTTTATGTCAATGAAAAAAGAAATTTTTGCCGCAGCAGAAGACCGCAGCCGCTTAATAATGTTAGAGCTGAAGCACATGTTAAGACGCGTGGCGGAAAACTTAAAAGGGCTTCATCTTTCCAACATTGCAATCCTTTGCTTAGGGTCAGTTAATTGATGCTACAGGCTGCCTTCACAGTGCGCACTGATTCTAAAATGTGAATTGAAAACCGCAATGTTAAGAAAACAGCTGTTAAATCAAGATCACTTAGAGGCCTTGTCTTAAAAGGTCAGTATGTCTGAGAGGGTGACTAATCGAGTTAGTTGGTGCGTACAGATCGTTGTCGGAAGCAGTGTAATCAACAGAGACAAATAGAAACAGAGAAGTGTGAGTGCTAGAGGAATAATTTTATCACGAATGCCTTCTTCATCCGTGAAAAGATCATCCTTGTCTATCTCTCTGCGTATCTCGGAGTGCTGGTTATCGATCTCTGCTCCCAGTTTACAAGCTTCATATGATATGAATGGCATGATTGCTGTCGAAAAGTTCGACAAGATATTTGTTTGTAGTTTGGAACAGGATCCTTTATCAAGAAAAATCGTTTGTAACAACAAAATTTTTTGTAGTAGCGCGCTGCCGCTTGTCGTAGCGACACAATGACAGAAAAATAAAACAACTCCATAGAAATATACTACAATACGGCAGACAAATCTCTTCTTAAAAGAAGACGAGAAAACTGTGTTATGTTTCGTATTACCCTGTCGACTTTTGTTATTGGTATATGACTTTAGTTTTGCTTATAGTCTCGACAGGAAGCACAATACTACAGCTACCTATCATCATCTACGGAAATAGACGGCCTCAAGTCCATTTATAACATTGCAAATTTTGTAGGAGCCAACAACGAGACTTACGGGGCATATGACATGGTTTACTTTCTAACAGGGTAAGTGCGAAGAATCCCTGCTCTCTCTCTCTCTCGAGCAGCTTTGCATTCATGGAATCGAATGACAAACAAAGCAGCGCCTTTTAAGCTTTCTTCTTGCTTGATTATGTTTTTCTGCACTGGTTCACATGAAAACATGGTATATGTTACGCGCGACAAGCAATACTTCGGCTATGGAAACCAAATGAAGAGGACCGGCAATAAAGTTGAAAACAAGACAAACAGGAGTAGTTCAGGCACAATTTCTTACTCACCAGCGAGCAGGAAAATAATCTTCAGTGGCTAGTATTTATGCACAATATAACCTATGAGTTCTAAGTTTTGTCAGTCATTATTTTTTGTGGCGATATGAAACGCAGCTCTGATTTGTTACCCTTGAGTAACTGTCACTTTTAACGGGTGTATGGTAGGCACATTTTACATCGCGTGATAACAGTAACATCTAATAAGTTTGCAATGTAAACTTTTGAAGGATTCAAGAAATGGTGTATATTTATGCATGCATGAAAACTGCTCTTCGCATTCATATAAATACAGATCCTAAAATTCCCGCAAAAGTGCGTGATTGCCAGCTTCAGTAGGTCGTAGAAGAACCTTCAGGATGCCATTAAACTAGGATGTTATTACAGTGGAACCCGAACGTATCGAACACCAAGAGATTCGAGAAATAGCTTGGTATATCCATAACACGATTTATAAGAAATGGTATTAAATAAGCGTTCCTGTAACCTAGCCGCAAGAATACATACGGCCAACCCAAGCGATGCAACTCATGCAGCGACGCGACGGCGCCGACGTGTTAGCCTAACTGCCGCTAGGTTTTGCTAGGACTCACCTGTTCTCCAACAAAGGCGCTGCGATGATATTTGCACCAACATTGGCTATCATGAGATGTCTAATGACGTTCCCACAACACCGTAAATACTGCCCATCTAAATTAAGATTTAATGATTTAAAAAAAATGACAAGCGTAGTCCACAAATTTCATTATTGTAAATCGGCTTTGCGGTCAGGCGGCACAGTAAGAAAAACTATGATTTTTACGTTGAAACTTAGAGATTGAGGCATTCAAAAACAGTTCGACTGTATTGTTTCTGCAAGGCGCCTGTCTTCTGAGATTTGAATGTGCAAGTTTTCAACACTATTTCTCTAATTGCGCATACGAAATCGCGGCATTCGGCATGAAGTCCCTCCCTGATGTGACGCTACTGTTGCGTATGGAGCTTCGACAGTCAAGAGCGGGGCGTTACAGGTGACGGTTACAAATTTTCACTCTAGGCCAAAAGTGTGCTATCGCTTCGCATGACCGAAGAAGTAGTCTAGAGAGGCAGTACGTCTAATGACCCACTCAAGAGGCAATCGCTTAAACAAACCGCACTGGTCCCACGTTGCACGCACAGTGATTCTTCAGTTTCGCTTACCAGGATCGAAAAGTTATCAACTTAGCCTACGCCTGCACCTCGACATTCTTCTCAAGTGAAGCGCCCCTCGTACCTAGGAGAAGCCTCATGCTGAGGGCCGCGCCCTTAGATGCATAATTACACAGTTTTGGCTGAAATTTTAGACGTTCATATCTCAGGGCACAGCCGTGTTACTAAAACTGCACAAAGTAGAATAGTGTTCGAATGCGACTGTCTTTAAGATTTGAACACAAACCTGCAAACTTATTGCCGCAAATAAAAGTTAATAATGAACACAAGTTTTCCTCACTGTTTTTGTCAGCCTGGCCGCATAACCTCTTCCACAATAATGACTTTTGTGTACTGCTCTTTTGTATCTTTTTTTAATCATTGAAGCCAAAAATTTGAACACCCTGTATAAAAACCTCAATATAACTGCGGTGCAACTGGTTTGTCGAACGCCTACGGAAGCAAAGGATGCCAAGCAACGCTAGCCTACAAGATTTAGTTAGCTCGGCTTCACCGCATCAGAGCGAAGTCGGCGCGGAAAATGAGTGCAAGGAATCGGTAGAGTCGTCCTTTAGAACACCCCATGCTAATCTCGTCATGTGGTTTCACAGCACTTGCACCTCCGGCAGGTGCAAAAGCCCGCGCAACCGACCAGTGTCCGTGTGCAAAGAGTGATAGAAGAGAGCGGTTATGAGAAGCACAATTTGCAGGAGAGCGGAGCGCCGTTTCATATATATAACGACAGGCAATATTGGAGCTCGATATACAACGGGACTTTTTCCATAAGTTTACAATCGATTTTCAGCAGGAAACTTTGTGTTCGATAGAACCAACGACTGTTAATATCCGCGCTCTATATATTCATCATCATTTATTGAACCCCTAAAGATCCCGTGGGGGGGGGGGGGGGGAGACAGTGGTGTGAAGCGGTCATAAGAAGGGATGTAAACATAAAAAAGCCTAAGAAAAATAACAAGAATAACAAGGATTATTCGAGCTCGACTGTATAAACCTTATCTTATAAAAGACAACATGTATTAACAATTGGTGCTCTGCAAAATATCAGTCAAAATCTAGCTTATCCATGTGATGGGCCATTGACATTTTCTTGATAAACTTGGAGAAGCGAAACTGGAACCTCTTCGTCGACGTCTGCTAATTCTGCGCAACTACAGGGCGCATACTGAGAAAAATATTTACTTGCTGTTCCAGATGCGACATGGTGGCCATAGGAGGAGGCCGAAGAGACAGCAGTTTGGAAGGTAAGCGCAACAGGTAAAAGATTGTTGAGCCCATTGCCAGTGTGACGCCATTACTAATTGGAATGTTTCCACTGGTAGCCTATTTTCATGCTCTTCTATATCAGTGGCAAAATGCCGAAGTAGAATAATATTTTTTAATTTTTTAAGCCCTTGGTAAAATGAACGGTGGTACAAAGGCTTCATACCTTTACGAGAAAGAAAAACGACTCTACTGGAATGTACCTTTACACGTCGATAACATTCTGCTCTTATGGTCTGTTATCTAGTCGAAGCCCAGCCAGGCCCGCAATGTTAGGCTTCGTATCACGTGGACCACATTGGGTCACCAAATGGTTGTTTTATAAAAAAAATCATTAGCTAACGTTAAAAATGTAAACAGTGTATTGCATGACGAAACTGGATATTGTAAAGTATCCTTATTTCACAATAAATCATCTGATCAAATATCAATGCCATCATTTTTGCATGGCTTTCTTTGTACGTGATGTAGCCAAATTTTGAAAGCAAGGGAAGCATTTAAAGATACGACGAATCCACTGCACACTGTGTGCATTGCGTGAGGCCATTACGCAATTTGGGGGTGAAGTGATGACCGGCAGAAGAAATCCGTCACACTGATATTATTGTCTTCCCTGAAGAGAACCCAAATGACAGCCGTCGCCTTCATCTTATTTCGTCTGCTTAAAAACGATGAACCGAACGGGTAAACAAAGTGATTCAGTTGCTATTACCACTACCAACGACACAGAGAAAAAGCTTTTAGTGCGTCATCGCGATTCTACGCTGCAAAAACAAACAACCCTAGTACAAAACATCGCACTTATTCAGACGAAGAGAACATCTTTGAAGGATATTACTTACCGCGAGTCAACTCTAGTGATTAATCTTGCGGGTGTGTATCTCTTTCAGGGTACGCCTTTGTGGCATCTGCATGCACACACCGTCGGCAGCAGCTCGGCGAAGACAGTGCTTACACGTACCGGGGGATTCGCATAATGGCCCATGAAGTCGGACACACGTGAGTGCGATTTGCTTCACAGCGGAACATCCATAACAGGCCGTCTGCATATTCTGTGGGACTCGAGACTGGGCATCGACACATGTTTGGAAATGGAGAGAAAAATGGAGAGAAAAGGGTCTGTAACTGTATCACTTCGACAATGGTTGAACCGCATGATGGCCGTCTGGAGCTTTGCTGGCTGTGGCTCGTTGAACTTGCTTAGTTGAATAATTTATTGAGCGAAGGAGGTGCTTGCTGCGCGGTTCCTTCACTCCGACGATGGTCTAGCTAGCGCCATCGACGGAAGTTACGCATAACTGGACGTAGCCAAAAATATTGGTGCAATATAAAAAAAAGTTCTTGTCGTGACTATTTCATCTTTGAAATAAGCAGTTATGTTAAAAATATAACTCCAATATGTAGTATTAGCTGTGAACTGTACTCTTTTCGGAATCTATGAACTGAAATCGGATCGTATATTCCGCTACGTAGACAAGAAGGCGTGTGTCGCCTCTGCGGGTTCGGCACCATTGACAAGATACTTTTTGCGAAGCATAACATTTGCCGTAATTGCGGTACAAGAAAAACTGGGCGTTATTCGACAGTAGTTCTCGCTATTCTACAATATTTCTCGGCAATCCCATTCGCCCCTTTTTCTGAGCAGGAAGCACGCCCACGGAATCTGTTTCAGGTTTCTACAGTCCCGTGAACCTTCGGAGTGTAGGCCTGCATATACGTGCATTGTGCTCATAATTGCTCTCTCGGTGACTCTACTGAGCAGGTTGAGACTCAAATCTGTACATCAACTTTTCCTTGCGCGCTTCAGAGGTGACGACTGAGCAACTTTTGAGCAGAGGCACCTGAACCAGCTACGACAATTTCAAACGGCGTAAAAACACATGCGCACGGATACAATAATTTCGGAGAAATCGGGTCGCCTCTGACTTAGCAGAGATATAAGGCGTCTTGCTAATGGTTTTAAACGAAAACCACAACAAAATGTTACAAAGTTTTCGGGGCATGACGTCTTGCTTGCTGATGCACGAAATCTGAAAGTTAAAAGGAGACCTAAATGCTATGAGTACAATTCACGCAAATGTGGAGGTCAGTATCACTTGTTGCGAATAAAGCACCCTGTGTGTTGGGGCAACAGTATTGTGATCATGTGGACGTAACAAGTGCTTGCAGTCACTCTTTGCAGAGAAATTGTCAGGGTTGGGATGGTTTGGTTTATTGGTTTATTGGCGTTTAACGT
Source organism: Amblyomma mixtum (assembly GCF_055824585.1). Taxonomy (NCBI): domain Eukaryota; kingdom Metazoa; phylum Arthropoda; class Arachnida; order Ixodida; family Ixodidae; genus Amblyomma; species Amblyomma mixtum. Next base: position 26,965,965 of record NC_143020.1, on the reverse strand, counting down.
CGCAAAGCGACTCAGGCTATGAGAGACGCCGTAGTGAAGGTCTCCGGAAATTTCGACCACCTGGGGTTCTTTAACGTGCACTGACATCGCACAGTACACGGGCCTCTGGAATTTCGCCTCCATCGAAATTCAGCCGCCGCGGCCGGGATGCAATACGCGTCTTTCGGGCCAGCAGCCGAGCGCTCTAATCTTAGATTCTTAACAAATGTATACCGTGCAATGTACATCAAAACGGAATTTCTAGAAATTCTTGATGGAACAAAATGGTTGGAATTGCTTCAGTTTGGGAGAATATTTAAGAACTTGGAGGCGACTTGATAAAAAGTGATTTTAATCCGCATGCTTTTTCTTGTTTGTCTATGTGTGTGCAAGCGTACTGTATGTTAGGTACTCGCTTCATGGGAGAAAAAAAAAATTTCTGCTATGAAGCCAGTGGATGTTCGGCTCGGGATTGCAGTTGCACCGACGTAGAGCATGAAGTGCAATTTGAAACATCGCATGATTGAATTTTGTTGTTTTCTTTCAGGTTGGGATGTCCCCATGATGGCACCTCTGTTGAGGGTTACGTTAAAGCCTTCCATCCCGATTCTACGCGATGTCCATGGGAAGATGGCTACATTATGAGTTACATTCAAGATGATGGCAGAAGCATGCAGTTTTCATCCTGCTGTAACTATATGGTATCTCTGATGACCTGGTATGAACGTGCTGTGAAGGGCAAAATTTTTGCTCTTCTATTTCGGGAAGGCAAACATTTGTATTTTAGATTGTAATGTACATTTTTTGTCTTTGCCTGGCCTATAGCAAATGCTGCATTCAGCTGTTTGTTGCAGTTAATTTGTCTCGGGTCCATACCAAGTATTGCGCTCAGATGTTTGAAAGCAAACACATGTAAATACTGAGGAGCTTAATTTATAACGCTAACTTAAATGCCAATACGCGATAATGATAGATATTATTAAATATTTTCGCCTAATGTGCAACTTGATCTTTAAATGGCATCCAAGTACGGTGAGTTTTATCGCACGCACACAAAAGTACCCATGTACGTTCCAACAAATTTGCTGATATAGGCTGGCTAACAAAGACGAGTTTCTAAAGTTCAGCACGCTTGATCTGCTGCCAGAATTCACATTAGAGCACTGCGTTATTAACTTGACTGAACAAGCTATGGAGCAATTTGATTTACTTTAATAAGGAATGCACAGATTTGTGCTCTCCTCAACCATTTGCGGGAAGCTTCTCCGGCTCCCTGTAGTACCGTTTGTGTATGCGGTTCAGCAAACTGACAGAGAGAGAGATAGAAAAAGGGACATTCTCTATGACTGTTCCCGAAAATGAATGGGGATGAATCAAGCAGGATATCTTTTGAGGATAGTGTATTTTCTCTCCACGAGGCACTTCGAATAACCGAGTAACTCTAGTGGAGTGAATGTTGTTTGAGCCTTCGGCCCGATTGTGCTCGAAAATGAAGGCTCCAATTGTGAGCAGCAGAGTCTTTTAACAAGATGACTAAGTCCTGAAACGTTAAGAACCTCCCTTTCACTTAAACACTAAACGCGTGTTTCCACACAAGCTAAACAGTTATTCAGAACTACACTGTAGTTCTCAAGTTGTCCTCTCAAGTTGTCCAGCAGGAAAAAAAACTAATGTCCAGAGATTGCACGAGGTGATAATAGACGGACGTTGGGTTACAAATACATTAGGCGCTGGACATCTAATATGAAGCTAGTCGTTTGCTGTGTTGCTTTCATACTCAAGGCTGTTAATGCGTTGTTTTGGCACTGAAAATATCTTGCATTCGCTAATTGATACTTTTTGCGTTACTTGCCGACATTCACTGGTTTCTTCCGCCTAAGATGTTTTATTTGCCATGAATACCTATAGAGGGGCACAAAAGGGTGGATACAAGGACTGAACAAAAAAAAAATATGAAGACGCGAAAGAAAGGAGAAAATAAAGCAGACGCATACCATGAACGCACGGTGAATTTATGAAGTGGACTAAGTCGACCTGGTGCGTTCATTTTGGCGGATACGACCGAACAGCGCTGAAAGATTGCACGGCAGAAAAGAAGGCATAAGCGTTCACTAGCAACTAATGTATTTATTCAGACAAGAAAGGCAGCAATATAAAAGAAACGTGAGAAAAAGTTCCACCGAACAGTTATCATAAAAGAATGAACAAGCAGGAAGTATCACATAGCGTCACTGGTTAAGAAATTACACTTCTATATTGAGAAAAGAACTATTAATGTACCAACAGTGTACTTTAAACGATGGAACCTCACATCTGCATCACTGTCAATGACAAGCACATTGATTTCTTCTTCGTTAGCTTAGGATCAGTGCCCAGGAAAAACTTTCATTTCCTATGCCGAGATGGTGATTTGAGTAACAAATAAAGAAAAAATTATTTTAGCGTCCGTACACAGCTTTCGACTTTGACAACCGTACAAAGCTTTTGACTTTGACATTTAATGAAGACGTTTTTAATTTTGACTATCCTTTGGTTTCTTTCCCTTCACGTTCATCATGTCATGTTACGTAGCAAGGTTATCCTCTTTTCTACCGATTAGTACATCAGTGCTTCAGCACTGTGACAAAACTTCATCCTGCATCTACAAAAGATTTCTGTTCTTTTTTCATATCTCTCACAACGATTATGATTAGTTCTACCAAAAAGCTCTTAAGTCGAAACTTGAAAGTCGAAATTGATAACCTACCGGATGACTGTGTGTCGCCAATTTTGTTTAGTTCAGAGAACTTAGAAGGTCTTACACATGAAGGCATTTACACATCCAGGTCAAAAGCGGCAGCTTGCTTGCATCGAAACGACTCGAGAACGAAAAAGAACTTGAAGTGGCTGAAAGTGGTTCGACTGCCAGGAGATATATTGAGCCTAAACAAGCAATGTCGGCTTACGTATCCAACTCTGCATAATACTTACTACATGGCGGTAAGCAATTCCGGATCTCCGTTCTGAGAGTAAAAATTCTTTTGTTATTGAATTGTTATCAATATTTTTCGCCACATACGTTTTGTTTTCGCAGAAACTCGGAATTCATCGCTGCATAGCTCAGTGCTATGTTCCAGGCGAGCAGTTCCAAGCCTCTGACTCTCATTGGCCTATGTTGCTGATAGATGGCTCACCATGCGATGAAAAAAAAGAATGGGTATGCGCTGATGCCTTCATCTTCTTGCCTTTCAAGAAGATTAGGGGACGTATTTCATGGGAGGAAAGGGTGGTAATGTCTATGCATTTAGAAAAACTAGAATAGGAATTCAAAATAATTAATTTGTGAACACAAGAAATACTCATGCCATAAAAACGACACTAATAGCATTGCTTTCTGCTGATTACAAGGTTTTGCATGAAGAAATTATAAAAGGATTATGGCATGTCACTTTTCAACCAATGGAACAGGCTGTTGTGAGGAAGGGGTGTGGAAAGGGATAGAGAAATGCATAACAAATAAAGAGCTACTGGACGTATATTGTCTCACCCTGAAAACGCATTTGATTCGGCTCAAATATAACAACTCAAAGCGTCAAAGCATTAAACGAGCTGTGTAAGTCTTCGTAAATATGCTGGAAACTATACAGGGTGTTTTACCTAAGACTCTACACAATTTTAAAAAATAGGCTTTCTCAGTTAGAAGAGTGCTTTCTTTCGGCATAGCATTGTCAGCAGTGAATTACATCGAAATACGGCTAAGAGGTGGTAACTAGCAGGCTGCTGAACTAATGTTGAATATTTAACTTTTTATTTATTACTGTTACTCTCCTTAATTTTTCAAAGGTTTGTAGCGCACCGTAAGTAAAATCTCTACCAGTTTTTAGAATTTCGAAAACGCGATTACTCTCGGTGCTGCGGCCCAACAAACTTTGGCTGTTTCCACGGGGTACGTGCATTGGAGGGGTTGCTTTTCGTGTAAGCTTCTCGAAGGCGCATGTATTTAGGTGCGAAGTAGGAAGAATATTTTGAATTAGATTTTTAATTAAATCGTCTTTATCACCAGTGGTACATTAGAGGTGCGGGCGAGGTCCTCTATTGACCTCAACCTAAAGTAAGTAAGTAAATCAGTGAGTGAGTGAGTGAGTGAGTGAGTGAGTGAGTGAGTGAGTGAGTGAGTGAGTGAGTGAGTGAGTGAGTGAGTGAGGGGGTGAGTGAGTGAGTATCAAAGTAAAGTGAATGAGCAATTGAGCAAGCAAGCAAGCAAGCAAGCAAGCAAGCAAGCAAGCAAGCAACGGACTACATACATTTTTACCTCGCAGTAAGTGAGGAACCTGGTTGGTGTGCAGTGAAAGGAAACCTGGAAAGAAATCAATACGCGAAACACGGAAAACATACTTTGTGTGTTAAGTTACAATGATGTTATAAACCTCCAGGTACTGGTCTTTTTCTGACACAAGTTTAAAAGATAGATCAGTTGAGAGACGCACATGTTAACATGCTTTGTGCAGGGTTTCCACACTTGTGGCGCTTGGATACACGTTTTCATCACCTCGGTCTTGGTGCGGGGCTCAGTCAATGGCAGAGGCGAATGATGATGTGGTTCGGTGCCGACTGACATTAAAGATACTGCTGCGGCTTTCAAAAGCAAAATGCGCGGGTTTTACGAGCGGTGCCTCGTTCTCAAGCCGCAAGAGGAACTTCTTAGCTGTGAAGCCTAAAAGAACTTTTCGAAATACTTTAAGCATTTACCATACACAATCTTTTCCGGTTTTTGCATTGAAAGAATATCGTTTTCTCTCCTTGATATATTTTGACTCGAAACTGGGTTTCCTTCCTTTACAGGGATGCATAAACGGAGAATGTAGGCTTAAAAGAAAACGACGCACTATTGGAGCGTCTAAAAGCAAAACCCAGGCTTAAAGCTTCCAAAAACCATTCCTGTTTAGAGTTTATTAAAGGTGAACGGGAGCGGTCAGCATTCTCACCACTGTAGTGGCGCAGACGACGTCTTCTTCTATCGCCCTCAACCTACAGTATGTGTGTAATAATAAAATTCTGCTCATTTGCTAATACCGTGTTTTCTATGACAAAAGCATTTCCCCCACAAGTAACTACGATTTGGAGCGTTATGCATGACTTGTCTCAAACTTGTTACGTGCAGGCGAAGAAAAAGCCAGAATATGTGCCTTTGTTTTGCTGCCCTGTGCGCATCCGGTTATTTTCATTTTATTCCTAGAATGAAATAGTTCGATCGAGGGCACCGTAGTGATCATTAAAGCTCGTGATTCTGAAATACCAGATTTTAGGGACCGTCTCATCCACGTCCCTGGTTTCCTGTTGATTATCCTTACCCGCTAAATGCGTGCACTGCGCACGACACGCTTTGAAAGCTTTTACGCTGATTAATCGCTTTTTTAACAAAACTTCTGTTTGGGCTAGATGGTGCATAGCTTGTATTGAAATGAATTTAAGCTCACAAGAAGACGCACATAAGAGGAGGGAAACACACAGGATAGCGCCTGTCCTGTATGTTTCCTCCTTTTGTGTGCGTGTTCTTGTGCGCTTAAATTCATTTCAATTAATCGCTTTTGTACAGAACAATACTTATGCAGGGGATTTGATGATTTTGTTGCCGCCAAGAGTCGCCTATGAAACCCTGCATATCAGGAAAGAAGCACCTAATGAATAGAGCCCCGGTGATGTGAAGAACTGTCGCCACTGGGCCAGTGTATGCTACAGCGCACTTTGGCTTTGTTTAAAAGTGGTCCTTCTCTTCGGATACGGATAATTGATGTAACATAATTTGTGCATACTTTCTACACTGCTATTTTTATTGGACGCTCATGTCTATACCACTCGCAAGACTTGTGGTTATCACCTATAGCCTAACTTAGATCGAAACATTGACTATGGTGGTGTGATCCGGATTGTAGGTAACCACACTGCCAGAATTTTTTCGAAGTGGGTTTGAGCTTGCCTCAAATTGATGAAGTTGATTCAAGGTTTGCTTGAACTTGGTTAGAGGTTTCGACTGAAGTTGCAAGGCTGTGTGGGTGGACAGAAACGGGCACAATAGGCTTCTAGCGCATTTACTTGCAGGCAGATCTTGCGACTTCCTATGAAGTGTCAGTCCGAAGAAGACCACTTTACGAAGTGATGCACACGGAAAACATTTTCTTTACCTTAATAATCAGGAAAATTACTGCTGCTCGTATTAGCTTTGTGCTTACCCTCATTCGAGGTTATGATAGTTGGCATGAAAATACTTTGACGCAGGAAAAAAGATTAGGCCCGGTGATGTTTCGCTATGCTATTCTTGGATTATTGTGACCACGCAAGCGGATGACTAAATGAAGCGACGGGACGATGTTTAAGTGTTTGCAGTGAGTTACCCTGGCTGGCTTCTCGAAGGCACTTGTGGTATTCGCTTCTGTGCGTTACTTGAGAGGCTTACACTGTAAAGCATGGTTAAAATGTACAGAATTTTATGGGACACAGTCTGCCTGCCGATAATACGTGCCGAAAAGTAACATCACTTTTCGAACAATCAGCTGGTAGGGATTACGGGGATTTTTGCTTTCAGAATAGCCCTTTATATGTCACGCCGCATAATATTATCAGTTATAAGATGTTTTCATGATCATACTTGCTGTTTGTTTTTCTCGCTACGGGTGTGCCCACTGGTTTCTTGGACACTTTTAGAGAAATTTACAGGCACTTTAATATTCAGAATTATCGTCCTCGTCATTTGCCGCTTAAAAAAAGTTTCAGCACATGTCAGACCATAGGAACGCGAAGTGTAAACCAGGTGCGGTCTGTAGTTCGGAAATCATAGTATTACAAAAAATAACTTTCTGACTCGGTTATCCGCATGGAAACCGTTCGTTCAGTTTGCTGGACTAACGTTTTCAAGAAAGTGGCAACAATGCACCTTGCAAATTTATAGCTATGCCATTACTTATTTCGCCTACACGGCACGAAAGCTCGACCGAAACGACTACGGCGATGTCGTTCTCTGAGCACAGCACAGGCTGAGGCCAATTCGGCAAATATGCTGTTTTGCCACGTCTGGGCTCTGATTTGGCTTGAGGTTGCGCACCTGGTATGGAACCGGCTTGTAGGTACGGGCACGGCTCGGGCTCGGGCCCTTATTTGGAACGGCTGTGTGGCAATTTTAAGTCTTTATTGTAGGCTCAAGTACACTTTGAACACTTATGAAAGAAGGTTTAGTCTTGGCAAAGAACAAAATACTCAGAGATTATTAACTATTTCCGAGGTATGCTTTAGTTGCATTTTCTTCATTCTAGAAAACTAACCAACAAAACTGGGTTTCCTTTTTATGCCCTGTTGCCCGGAAAGTCCGGGAAAAGAAGGAATCCCAGCACTTAAATCTTTCTAGTAGTTAATTAATAAACATGACTATTACTTTTTGCTTGACGCGGAATGAGACGCTGCACTACAGAGAGGTTCTTAGTGGAGTGTTAGACATGCGGCGGGTCTAACCCAGTGGGTTTACCCGCTAAAGTAAACAACAAAACTTGTTTGGGCTGTTTTAGCTGTCAGCCAAAGTCGTCAGATACACCTGAAGGAGCCCCGCGTCTGCTGGGTTTTGTGTCACCTCTCACGACTGGAAATTGGAAGCCTGATCAAAACCACAAAAAAAAAAACATATTCATCTGAATGCTCGTCTCGCAGCCGTTTCATTTAATAGATTTTTATTGTCTGCGTTCGCCTCACAAAAACATCTTTACGCTACAAGAATTGCCATTGAAGAAGAGTATATTAGTTTAGCATACTACGGGTGCTGAAACACATGCTACTCAGTAAACGGCATTTTTGGTGTCCGTCTCTACTGAAATGGAGCCAATGCGGCCATGAATTCAACCCGCGAAATCGAGTTCATTAGGTGTGTGCATGCAACGCTTTTCATTTGGCTCTGGGAACTTTGGGGCTATTTAAAGACAAGATCACTGTTCAAAAAGCCAATTGGTCTGGCGGGCCTTCCTAGGATGACGAGTAGTGCCTACTGTCCTTTCAGGGCATGCTTACATACTACCGCGAAAACTGAATACATTCGCTCCCCCTGCCCCTAGCTTCAAAATTTCAAAAGCCGGCCGTTGGCGCAGGCTACAAACGCGTACAAACCCGTACCCGAGCTTCCTCCATGCCCGGTTTCCTGATCACCAGAGGTGGCCCCACATTTCTGGGAGCGCCTGCTCACCAGTACTTCCGATTGAGAACAGAGCATTATCATTGCTAGCACTCTCTCTAGGGTAGTCCTCAAATCTCCTTTGCTTTGGAAGTAGCCCTCCCTACACGGGGAGGGATCCCAAGTGCCGTGAAGGTGCTCCGCCCAACTCTTTCTGATACTGGCAATAGTCAGTCAGTCAATCAATCAATCAATCAATCAATCAATCAATCAATCAATCAATCAATCAATCAATCAATCAATCAATCAATCAATCAATTAAGAAACGAACCAATCAATCACTCTTAAATTTGCAATTTTAATACAGATAAAAGTGCAGGGAGTGGGGACAAAAGCTCCTCTGAGGCGAGCTTGACTGGGTCCCCACCCTCTTTACATGGCAGTTTTTGGAGCAGTTTTGCATGAAATGTAGAATTTTTAAAGGTTAACAATTTACAGCACATGCGATTTTCGCGCAGGCGGTGAATAATGGTGCAAATACAATCTTGTTACAATGTAAAAAATACAACAAAATGCAACAAACATTCGCGTGACAGCATTATCCCAGACCTGAAAAATGGTATTAAACAAACTCGCCTAAATATCAGGGGAAAAGAAATAGTAAAGACAAATGGACACAACTACAGTACTCTGGGATGAAATGACGTATTACAAAAGCTCTGGTTTCAGTTATGAAAATGGTAGACACTTTTAAATGACATTAAACTGGTTGATGAAATAAAGTTTGATGTTACTTTTAGTGGCTGTTTGTAAGTTGATTTCCTTCATTGAGAATTCGGTCGATAATCTCGGAAGACAATTTTCGACGCTATCCAGCCCGCGTGCTAGCCTGGTGAACGACACGTACCATGTTCCTTTATTCCTCAATACATACGTCCTATCAGGAAGGGTTTTTAAACTACATAAGGAAAAAATACATTATTATTATTTTTATGTTATCTTTATATTTCATCGACAGCTTGAAGTCATATAATGTTGGAAAGGGTATAACTTCGCATTCGTAATAAGTATTGCGTACTGGGCTTTCATTCGGAACGTTAGCTACGTGACGGAGAGCTTTCTTCTGCAGAGAAAAAAATCTTATTCATGTTTTCTTTTGATGTTGTGCCCCATACAAGTCCGCAGTAATTTAGCTGGGCATAGAACAACGCGTTATATATTGATAGCTTAACCTTCAATGGTAAAATGTAACGAAGCCTCCATAGTACTCCCGATATTTTGGCAAGATTGGTTAATGTACGCTGCACGAGTGAGTTCCATCATAAGTGCTGATTAAACATGACACCATGTGTCTTTGCTTCTGAAACTATTTCAATAGGATGAATGTTAAAGTTGTAGATAAAGTTGTAGATAATGATATGGTGTAAATAGAACAGCTTTGGTTTTTGTACTGTTGATCTGCAGGGAATTTTTATTGCTCCATTCGTATAAGTTTTGAAGTGTCGAATTTACGGTATTGTCCAAATCAATGGGATTTTCTGACTGTAAAAAACACTTGCGTCATCGGCATAAACAATAAGTTGTGATTCCTCGGTTATATGCCCTGTATCATTTATATACAAGTTAAAAAGCTGTGACCCCAATATGCTGCCCTGAGGAACGCCTACACTCAAGTTCATGGGAGAAGAAAAATTATTTATAGCAACGCATTGTTTTCTGTTTGAAGATATGATTTGAGAAATTCCAAGGAAATACCCCGAACACCATAAAATTCTAATTTTGCTATCAGTGTTTGGTGGTTTAAGCTGTCGAATGCTTTTGTGAAATGTAAGAAAATGCCCGTTAAAAATTTCATATCCAAAAATGGCTTTAGGATGATTTCTTTTTGTGTTAGTAAGGCTAACTCTCTGGACATACCTTTTCGGAACCCAAACTGGAAAGGGTAAATTAATGAATGCTTATTGCAGGATGAATCCAGCCTCAGCAATACTTACTTCTCAAGTGGTTTTGAGAGAACGGGAAGGACAGATATAGGGTGATAGTTTGAAAATGCTTTTTTTTTCACCTGATTTATAAATAACGCTCACTTTAGCACGTTTCATGCTGTCGGAAAATACACAAGATGGCAAACATAAGTTGAATATGTCATTGAACACAGGCAAAATGTAGACTAAGACAAACTTGATCAATGTAATTCTAAGACCATCAATATCTCTTGTGTTGCTATTGTTCAGTGATGTAACGATCGAACCTATTTCATGCAGTATGCTCGTTGCGATTAGGCAAGTAGCTCGTCATAGGTTCATCATGACCACTTTTTATAAAGTTAACAAACAAGGAGTTAAATGCGTCGGCAAGTTGAAGGCCCTCGAGAATTTCGCCGTTTTGTGTTCCTTGAATATCGTCAGTTCTCGATTTATGGCTGTTCATGATAGTATCTAGAGCGCGCCATAGCTCATCAGTGCGGTGATTTGCCCTGCCAAGCAAACTGTTAAAATCAGCCTGTTTTGCATTTCGAAGGAAGCGCGTGACGAAATTTCTGTACTTTTCAAAATTAGCGAGGTCTGCTGCCTTCCCATTTTCACGTCTTCTTACGGATGGTAGCAAGACATTCGGCCATAATCCATGGCTTCCGTACTTGTTTAGATTTTTTAACATTTTTAATTTTCAAGCATTTCATGTAAACGCGTTTGAAAATGTCAAGGAAAATATTATATGCCTCGTTTGCTTGGCGAGATTCGAACACGGCTTCCCAGTTCGTTAAGGAAATTCGATTCCGAAAATGACCAAGTGCATTAGGAGATATGTCCTCAACTGTGAACGTTTCTAAAATACCTTTTTTTATTTTGATGACTAGCATTCCAAAACATATATATTGGTAAGTGGTCGCTTATACTAGTCGATATAACACCAGCCTTTATATCGTCTATGTAACGCTGGGCGATGAACATATCTATTAGTGATTCTCATTCTACTGTGATGTGTGTTGGCTGTGGAATTACGTTTTTGAAGTCGTGTGACTCAAGGAGTAGTGTGAAATCATGTGATGCCGTACTATGTTGAAGGAGATGAATATTTAGGTCCCCACCTATAACTAGTTTTAATTGGGTGCCATGGACAAAAGAGAACATGTTTTCCAGGAACAGGTAAAAGACATCTAGATTTCCAGAAGGTGGGCGGTAAATAACAGTAAACATATCGGAGCCACAAACGACAGACAGTGCCTCATAATTTTCATTTGAGACTGAAAAATGTTATAGTAAGCTTGCGGGCAAGGCGGCTTCCACTAGTTGTAGTACTCCTCCACCACATTTGCTTTGCCTATTTAAATAGGAAGTGTACCCAGTATGGTCAAGACATCATATTCAGTTGTAAACCAAGTGTCAGTTTGCATAACATTTTGAAAGTTAAAAGAGAATTCATTAATAAATTGCGATATATCATCGTGCTTATTCCTTGCTAATTGTACATTAATATGGAAAAAACCAAAGTTCCCCTTCCTGGGGACAAACAACGTCATTTGGTTCCATCATGACGGGCTTAGGAATAATGCACGTTTTGTTGACGCGAGAAAGAACAGATATACGGTGGCAGGAAAATCAGGCACACGAACACTCTTCATCCTCTGATCAATTTTTGGGGACGTATTCAGGTTGCCAAAAATGGCTTTTATTAAGTGAAAGCCTGAAAGATTAGTATGGGCTGAATGATATTCATGAAAGGAAATAGTGACGTTGCCGGACATGCTTGTGCATATAACTTTGGGGGTATAACTGTACTTGCTCTTTGGTCAGAAAGTGGCCTTCCCGTCATAAAACCATGATAACAGGGGTAACAAGAAAATTCCGCAAGCACGGTAGCAGAAACGCGCAGAAGTGTTTGCATCACTAATGAGACTGAACTCTGAAATCGCTTAGTGGCACCCGGAAGTTGTTTAAATGATTTTGGACAGGTCAGACATACGGAAAATTTTAAGGAATAGCGAGTTTTCAGCTTTTCGTTCAAAAATGCGCCCGTTTCGACCCAAACAAATTTCCACCAAACTTCGCGTTTTCGTGCCACCGCGCTTCCGACGAGCCTTTTCAGCTGAGGACACAGATGCTCGTTGACAAAGACTGTGTCAGAAGTGTCTAGACCAAGGTAAGTTCACGCAATGTTTGCTTTACGAGCCTTTTCCAGACTGTGTCACGTTTCTTGCGGTGTACAAACTGGACAACGATGTTTTCATGGCGAGACGTTTTGGCAACTGGCACACAGTGCACAATTTCGATGTTTGATGCATCGCTTGGCTCTCCGACCTTGTCGCCAATCTTGCCGAGAACGCCTGCAAGATTTTCGCTTTGTCGCACAGGGACACCTTTAATCTCTAAGTTCCAATTTCGGGAGTATTGCTTATATTGAGTCAGCCTGTCCTCATCAGTTTCCAGTTTCGTTTCGAAGGTCTCATGCCTGGCGTTCAGGGATTGATTTTCTTCTCGCAGTTGTTTGTTTTCTGCTTGCGTAGACTCCAGCAATGTTTTACTTTCCTGGTACTTTCTACTGAGTAATTCCACTGTTGGTTTAAGCTACGCTTTTTTATCTTCCATTTCCTGTTCACACTGTGCAAGGTTTTCCACGAATTCAAGTCTTAACTCTGCAATAGCAGCCTTCGCGATATTAGAGGTCTACAGCAGGTTCTTGGTGTCTCATGAACTCCTAACCCGAGAAGTCACTGACATTGAGTGGCCATCATTGTGATAAGGCACAAATACGCTTGGGGCAACCGGGTTGAACCGAGGCAAATATGCAAGTGGTGGTTGAAAATTCTAATATTTTACATCCGTCGCAGCCATGGGCATATGACATTAACGTTTCATGAAGTAAGCGGTTCAATAGCGTGTTGCCGCGGTTATAGGGGTTTCTTGGTGACCAGTTTGCCCAGACCAGACGTTGGTTTAATGAATTTCGTTAGGTATAATAGATAATTATAGCGAAATATAATTGCTTCAAAAGCGCTGCACATGGTATTATATTCGTTTAATGGTCACCACGCGTTGATATTTTGTTGATAGACACAAATTTCTCAGTGTTCGAAGATATGACATCGACATCTGTGTTTATTTGTACAGATGCAGCGAATTGGGCTTGCTGGTAAAGGCTCACAATTATTACTGCGTGAAGGATATGAAACAAGAAGGCCGTAGGAGTGGCGCTTCTTATCTCTGCTTCATTTTTCATCAATAGAGCTCTTTTAAGTGGGAGTATTTTGCTGGATTAGCAGCAATGCTTTCAGATAATTTGATTGATAAATATTGAATCCTCTATGTATATCCCATATATACAATTGTCGAATTCTGAGAAATGCACGAAGGCAATAATTTCACAGTTAAGACAACTTATCTTGGGCTTAGCTCGGAGGATAGAGTGGCAGATGTGTGGAGTTTTACCAATCAGAATGTCTTTTTAAATGGGAAAGTGAAGTTGACAGTGCGAAGAGTGATATTTCAAAAAGCATTTGAATTTAGAATGGCGCTGTGATTTTTTTTCAGGTCTTTTTTGGGGGGCAGCCACTAAGAGTAGTCTTAATGTTAAGGCACAATTTCAATAGCAAGCGCTCCGTTCTTACATTATCCCTCTCTCTTTGTTCTTAGCGATGAGGAAAGAAGCGAGCGGGCAAAATATTGCGCTGACCTGCTTAAGTCGGACCTTTTTTGACTGCATTTCGAGGCAGTTGTGAGCAGAGACAATGCGCTCGCGACCTATTGTGACGTTCTGGAGAGCGACTGCACCCAAAAGGCTGAGCTAGGGCTTGCGTGTTGCTAACCGCACGTGTCTCTCTGCAATTGTGCTTCGCATATTGCTTTCTGGCCTGAGTGCGTAATCTGGGTCGCTTTAATACAAAGATTTATTGCAAAATCCCTCAATTTTGAATTTCCTGATATCCGTGATTGGTCAATACGGAGCCACGCATCAAATTATGCCTTTATTACTGGCTCATGCCCAGGGTGCGCCGTCGATTCTGTTAATCACAATTGGCATGAAATTAAAAAAAAAAATGGAATCGATTCGGTAAATAATCGTTTTATTATACCTTCTACCATTGCTAGTATCATTGCTTGCGCCTTTCTGACGACTGCAGTTGGAAACATTATGGGCTGTTGGCTGCATTGATAGAATGTGTAGATTCTATTGTAGTTGTACTCAGTCGTTTATTCTGACATTTTTCTCTGCCGCATTCGAGGCCACGGTACTGTTAAAGTTCGCCTTAAACAATGACAAAAAGTGAACAAGCTCTCTGGCTTCAGCCAATAGACAGGAGGCGAAAGAACAAGCCAGGTCGAATGTTTCTAAACGCTCCTTCGCCTTAAGGGTGTAAAATGCCTGAAGGTTATTAAAAAAGCATAATGCTAAATCTGCCTATGTGTTAGAAGTAGGCACAAGAAAAATAACTTAGGTCGCTTACTGCGTGGATTAATGTGTATTAGTTTATGGAATTGGGTGTATTATGACGATATGTGGGTGGATTAAGGTAGAACAGTGGGTCGGGTTAGTATATAATCCCCCGAGATAAACAAATGAAAGATACTCGAATATTCTAGTCCTCAGATTTCCAATTTGGCTTGAAGGTAACGTTACACCCCTCTTATCAATCAGTGATTTTCGTTACGGAAAAATCGGGTTGTTTTTGCAAGACGGGATGCTAAATGCTCTTGCATTTATTAAGGTTGAACTCTTTGAAGTGAAACTATGAACACACCGGCAAGTGCGCATACTCATCATGCGAATACTCATCCATCAATGTCTGAGCACTGGTCGTCGTAGATGTATATATGACAACTTATTGAATATCAAGCTATTGTAGTATTAATGAGAGGGAACGAAGATATGCTTTCAATGCAGCTTGCTTCGCAAGGTGGAACGTCGCTGCATGTCACGCGAATATTTTTATTGTAATAAAACATGAAGCGTGTGTGAAAGCAGTGTCTGTTCAGGAGCAACTTATTGCATTGCTTGGGTTATAAAAGCATTGCTTATTCCACCAGCAATATAAACAGACTGAATGTAGAGCCTTGAATCATATATTTCACTACCAGTGGCTATTTTGTGCTGATAACGTGTTCTATAGCAGAGTATGCTTTCAGGCACAACAGGCTTCTTGGACTATATTGACTTGCATTTGCCATAAAAATTCCCTCCAGCACGCCAACAATGCACTGCAAATGTAAATGCGTCACTAGGGCTGCATTGTGATTCTCTTCATGTGTCTCATTCACTGAAGGCAAATATTGGTCTTCTTGCAACAAATCGCTTGCGCGATCGTATTTCTTCTCTGAAATTGCTTGGATTCAAGATTCCATCTAATGAGGTACACAGTATTTCCTTTCAAACCCTACAAATTGATTTCGCCGTGTTACAAGTCGTTGGTTTCGCGCAAAATTTAACAATGTTAGGAATTTTTAAATTGCTTCAGCGCTTTTCGAGAACTATACATATATTGAAATGCTGGTCTTTTTTTCACGTGTGGGATGCATGAAAACCGATTGAAGGCTGATGCAACAAAGCGAACGGCCATCTCTGGAGCTGCCCATATGTTTTTTATCCATTCATTTGTGTTTTCTTTTGTTATTTTGAACGCCGAGCCACATTCGTGCCTCTCATGAAACATTCGCAAGAAACATTCGCATTTCCAAGAACCAGGTTTTAAGCTCGTGGACAAGGCCACTATAAGTAAAGGCTCAGTGGTTCAGGTCGGACGGTCAATACTGATCATTAGCTTCCACCCATAATTCTGAGATCAAAGCGAAAGTTTCAGGCTAAAAATGCAAGCGCATTCTCTACAGTTCCGCTTTTCCTATTTTTGTTTTGGTATTTGTTGCCTATTTGTCATCTCGGACAGCGCCAAACGTAAGTATTTCTTCGAATAACTTATAACTGCTTGAAACGGGATATGAAAGAAGCATCTGAACATTATATATGAGTCACAAAGATTTGAACCTTCTAGCCAATTGTTTTTTTTTTAAATGCTGCGATGTAGCTCCGCATTAAACTGCAGGCTAAATTCTTGCCTTGGAAAAGTGCGCACTGATCTGGGGTTGATGTCATCGGTCCTGCTGCGTGGAAGCTTCCTTAGAACTCGAAAACCAGTGCTCCTTTCTTCTGTATTACTTAAGACGATAATAAAGCTTTTATATCTGTTTTGAGAAAGTGAGGATATCGAAGTGGCGTGACCGCGAACAAAAATATTTTATGCTTTACAATTCGTACACAACGCTAGGGTCAGTATGGGCAGGTGCGACGTTCTTGTGACATCCTTACTCCACTGACCCGAACGAATACCGTAGAACACCAAAAGGACTTTTCAGTTTGCGAAACCGCATTACGTTCAATTTACGGTGCAGAATTTTGGCCACATACGGTCGCTTCCCTTTTCTCGAGCGCAGAACTGCGCTTAATGACTTTATTGCATTTTGCTACCTGATTTCTTTGAACATGGTAAATTAAGAACTACAAGTTTTCATTAAAACGATCACTGTTGTGTTCTGAACAATATTTTATCCTGGGTGGTTTTCAGATAAGTTGCCGATTAAACAAAGCATAGCAGTCATTCAGAGAGTACATTGCTGCACTCGCCGGTAGGAATAGTTGCTAAGTGCCATCGAGCCAACTATTAAGCCAGTTATAAATTTTAGCTACTGATAACGCGCGTTGAAACATATCCAAGGTAGCTTCGAGAAAAGTATTTGACTTTCTGCGTTCGTACGCCTTCGGTCTTTTAAATGCTGCTCCAAGGTTATTCATCCTGTCGTGAAATCTTCGCATCTCTATGTATATATATGAGGCATAAAAAAATGTCTTTGCCTACCAGACTAAGCACAAGTGCCGCAGCCTAAGAACATAAATCGGTGCCTCAGAGGTCAATTTTCTCTGAAGAAAACACAATATTACACAAGAGGAGCGCAACTAATGAATTTCAGCATATCAAACCGTGTTGATATGCCCAACCTGCATGTGCAGCATAATAAAATTTGCCTTTGAAGTTATATCGTGCAATTTAAGTTTATGAGAGTGATCCGAATGAAAACGTAGCCTGAACAAACCGTTTCATTTCAAATAAATGCTTCGCTTCTTGTGCATAACTGAAGAACCTAAAATATAATGGTGCTCGACAACTCCAGCAAAATTTGACTGTAAGTTCTCAAAAAATCTAGAATTTTTGCAACAATGTGCTTTTCTATGTACATGGGGGCTTTAAAGGAGTTCTTCTATCCGTGAAAAGAGGTGTGATGTAGTGTTTAGGTGATCAGGTAATGACCTTTTACCATTAACTAACCTTACACCCAAGATGCATGACGGAAGCCAAAAGTCGCGGAACACGAGGAGCATGGCGAATGTTTTTTTATTTATTCTATCGGAAAATAGCGGTAGTTATTTTAAAGATAATGTACTAGAAAGCACAACAAAAACAACCACGTGCCGCTGGGGGACTATGAATCCACGACCTCTGAATTTCGCACCCGGCGCTCTGACAACTGAGGTACGCTGACGGCTGTCCAATCTTTTGCTCTGGTGGGTTCTTATGCGTAGTGTAACATAACCTTGAACGAGTTCACAAGCGCCACTCTTGTCCACAGCGGCGGACGCAATACGTCCGGTATTACCGCGAGTGCCACGCAGAAAGCTGATCGAACGGTGACAGCGAAAGCTGTTCAAGAGCCCACTCATGTCACCTATGGCATCAAAAGTGTGAAAACCAAGGTGCTCTTTAGCTAGTGATCAGGCATGGAAAGGGAATTATGGCATACATGACGCAAGCCAGCAGTCACGGGAAACAAGGAGCATAGAGGAATTTTTTTTATTTGTCGTGTTGATTAATGGGAGATTAGCACGGTAATTATTTTGAGCACAACGGATTACAAAGTAGAAGAAAAACATCATGACACCAGTGGGATCCCAACACACGACGTTTGAATTTCGCGCCTGGTGGTTTTTCTTCAGTGCCTGTGCTCCTTGGTTTCGTTGACTGTTGAATTCCGTCGTGTATGTCCCAAAGAACTCTCTTTTTCCTTCGCTTACATTCAAAACGGCGTAGAAGACTCTTAAAGGCGTGAAAACGCTTACGGAGTCAATCATCAGCTGGCTAAACGACGGGAGCACCTCGAGGTTATCACAGCGTACAATAGAGATAAACAATAGTAATCAAAACACCGGTAAGATGAACTACGACTTTCGGTACACAATATTTTACGCTTCGTTATACCATTCACAGACAAATACAGGAAACGAACGCAAGATATCTTCGAGCAGGACCACATTTAGGATTTAAGGACAATTAAAGACTATTGTCGCTCACTAAGTCGCCCTCAGCTTCAGCAGATTGCTACCTTCCGGCAATTTGGAGACAGCAGAAGTGAATAGTTCAGTGAAACACGGCACATGCATTTACTGACTAATATATATGCGACTTCAATCCAACCTCCCCAGCTACCAGGACTCTTTACGAAAGTTTTTCTGGGCAAATTAATATTGTATATTTATCAACAGAGGGCGCGGTTTGCTTACTAATGCCCCGCTCTGTCATGCCTTTTGTCCCTGATAATTTATGTATGGTGTTGTCCTCATCGTCAATTTGAGAAAAGGTGCTTCCTAAAATGAATGAATAGTGAAGTGACGTACAATTTTTAAGGGTGAGGCGCCTATCACAGAAAGAAGGGAGTGTATAACGCAGTATATGTTTCTTGTTTTTCAGTGCCCGATAGACGGAAGATTGTTTTTCCGAAGATTATTCAAAGCCGAAGTTTTAAAGGTGGTAAGGTCATCAAGATAACCGAGGGACTAACGCTGAACTTGGAAAAAAGCTCGGTGCTGGACAAAGAACTTTTGCTGCGGACGTACGAAGGGCCAGTACTGAAGCATTCTTACGTAAGAATCCCATCGATGTGACTGTTCACCTTTTATGTAGCTGGATCAAGAATTCAAAGATTCCATGAGGAGCATTTTTAACTTGCTTTCGCTTAGTTGTAAAGTAAGTCGGAACTTAGTAACTTCCCAAAACAACATCATCAATTCTGCAACTAAGGTAAGGTGCATGATATGCACAGGATGGTAATTTTGAATACTTCCTGGAGAGATAGCTAAATATAGACTGCGTTTTCTTGAATAACGGTAAGCATAAGGCAGAAATATATTTACAGTCGTGCCAGTCACCGCCAAAGAATACGAGGAGGCCAAAATTCTCAAATTTTTTGCGTGCCAAATGCTTCGCACAGGCGGGTTCTGAAAGTGCTGCGCGCTTAGCTATACATCCTTGCAAATTTTTCGCACTTTGGGACGCTCTCTTAAAGAAAGCTTAACCTGGGCTGCTTTTCCTACACGCCTAGTGACGTAATCCCCACCCAGAAAAGGCTTGAGCCTTGGCAGCATTGCGCATGCTAGAACAAAAACAAACACATTTTCAATTTGAAAACACATGCACTGAATTGGGCGAAAACATGAGGAGTTTCGCACTGCTTTGCTTTTTTTGTTGTTTAAAATGTTGAGAATGCCAGTGTGCATCATGGAAGGAAAGGCCCAATATTTTCAAAGTAAAGTAAAGAAGTTACATAAACAAAGCTGCGCAACATGTACATGAACAGAGGTTGTTCAGTTCATACCATGCATAATAACCAGTTGCTAATAACGTGGCTGTCACAAGGAAAAAATGTGTAAAAACAGCCCGATGTATGCTTGACTTCACACTTTTGATCACACACTTGTGATCGCTTGTGAGCGCACTTGTGATCAGTTAAAGCAAAGCGCACTGAAGCATTAAAAACAGCGCTTACGATATCTTTTCAAACCATGGACTGAGGTAGTTGTATTGGATGGCAGGTTATTTAATCTCCTAAGCACAAACGGGAAAAAATGAATGTCTAAAATCTAGTGCGTTAAACTAATAGTCTTGCAGTTATTTTCGATGTTTATATTGTATTACTGTCATTTCTTATGGTCAAATATACGTCGATTCATATGTGTTCGTCATGCTGTGAATCAGTTAAAAAAATAGTTTCTCCTGCGCAAGCCGGTTGCGATTTTGTAAGGTTAGTATTGCAGCTTTATTTGTTATGTTTGCGGGTGTTAGTTTGTCTTTCTTGGGTGTAGATAAATCTTCTACCTTGTCACTTATTTCCCTGTATTATCATTCTTGGTTTATCTAAAATCCAAGCTACATTTGCACATCCAAGGACGGGTGTGACAAAACTGTTAAAGGAAAGCAATTTCATTTTTAGTGGCGCATCTCGGAGACGTCGCTTGAGAAAGAGAAGGCCAGCCTGGTGGACCGATGTTACTCTTTACTACTGCTTCAAGCAGGCAGAGTCGACATGACGGAATGTCAATTAGGCTTCTCATTTTCTTCACATAGGGAAGATCGTCGAGCTTATTTCGTGCTAGCTAGGCAATTCTTGCACGCTAAAATAGCTTTACTGCTTAGCTAATATTTGGCCGGTGAACACAACATGAATTGAGCGTGGTTACAAAATCCGGATTAGGCACGAACCTTTTTATTTTCCTTTGCAAGAAATTTTTTACGGTAATGAAGTGGTGCCCTCGGTATAAGCATCGTGAGTGTTCATAATGAAACAAATCCATTCAATTTTCTTCACTTGTCATTTTTTTTGGAATTGCTTAAAGTGCATGTCCATTTTCAGAAGAAAATGTCAAGGAGGTTCCGAAAAAATATCCACAGGCGTCTCTGCGTTGAACGGCTTAAGAAAAGGGTCTCGGACAAAATCGTTGTGTTGAAGGAGCGGGGATTCGTTCCGCCGACAAACATATTAAACCCATCCTATGCGATACCGCCCACTCGTGGAATTTCTTTTGGTGTGCCTGTTCAAGCCCACAGTGAAGGTATTTCAAGGCGAAAGCTCCTTTTCGAAGCCATGCAGCCTAGAGAAGCCGAGCACTAGGCCGGCCCATGGCTTGTAAGCAACTGAGAAAACTAGAGGATTACCTGCCATTAGCAAGTGTCGAATCCAACACCTTCCGAAGCCAAGGCGTATGCTCTACCCTACCATTCCTTTATTGAGAGTTCCTTTATTGAGCATTCCTTTATTTTCCCACCTACTGTGGGACAACCAATACTACATTTATAATTTCGAAAATTCACTTATGCTGTACTAGGCGCTTATAGGTTGAGGTTTGCGGACTTATGTACATACGGGTTTTGTTTATCGCATGTATGGCCTAGAGTGCATTATAATGGAAGATAGTTTGGAACGAACCATCTAAAACAATAAAAAAAGACCAATGGATCGGTGGCGCGGACCGATCAACTTCGCTGGCTATTGCTCGAGAGCACTACTATATTACGGCCTTTTTTATAACCATGGCATTTATTGCATTGAAATTGTTTTATTTAAACGAACTATTCACAAAGCTTTCGGAAAACGCCACAAAATAAATCTCAAAAAGATAGGGCAACACAGCACTAGACAGGAGGTATGGATGAGGACATGACCAAGAGGGAGTGCTACTCCGGCATAAAGTCAGTGCGTTCGCGCATTTCCCTCACATGAATAATCATTTGCCAGAAAGAAAATTTTGGCGAAATAACTGATTCACAGTGCCGCTCCATCATTCTAGTTGCCCACAACCTCTGTAGTCTAATCAGGACATTAAAGGCATATCAAATAGTTCTGAATATACTGCACCTAGGTGAGTTATCGTATGGTATCAGACGTCAAACAAATTCGCTTTGTCAAGGTCTGTTGCAAGGTATCCCAAAAGATAACAGAGTCTTTACAATAGCTGAAGCAATTTTCAATTCTTTCAGTAACATAACAGAGGCGGCAGTTCATAGATGACACAAAAGTGCCCTTTTTATGAAGCTAAGACTTCACGGGCAAATTTTCCGAGAGTAACTTGTAGAAAAAAGTCGTTGTGCACGGTGAAAGTAACATTTTTCGCACGTGCCTAAGGACTTCATGCCTTGGCAATTGACAGTGCAATCAGTCGCAAATAAAAGGAGAGAAAATAATTAAAATTAATCCTGTAAAAACGTTTCCTCGGCACTCAAAATGAGAGCTCTGCTGAAAAACGGGCCGCCAGGAAAGGCAGAAGGATATACTGTAAGCCATGCATAAACCCTTATTAACTAGGGCGGTGAGAGAAGTTGGACGAGATGATCAGTGTGCGCAAAGCATTACCTAAATGTTTCTGAGAAAATGCTCGAAGTATAGTTTGAGAAGTGTTGGCAAACAACATGAATCGATTAACAATCTATCGCACCTATAAAGATGGAGGAAATCTAGACCACCCAAGCTGACAGGCCGGTTTCGTTCTCATTAGTTCAAAGAAGAAACCCCAAACAAAAGCTGCAAAAACGTAGTGGCAGTGATGAATAGAAGTGCTAGCACAGTGAATAATCTGGAGAACGTAATACTTTTTTTGTTGCTAGCAATAAGTTTCACGCGGCAGCCTTGCGAATATTTACAGACCACGTCGGACAAATGTCTGAGTATAGCGCTGTGCAGTCGAACCGCCTTGTTTCCAATAGCTTTCATTGTGCCTGTATGTGCCTAATTGTACGCCAAGATACTTGCGCAGTACACACGACCATAACGGAGTAACTACTCATTAACATCCACCCGAGCGCAGGCTTACAGCTACAAAGGAAAGCTATACAGCTTTCTCAGAGACTTCGTAGTTAAAGACAAATTCGTCCTAACAAACATTTGACCAACACTCGATCATGCCACGCCAGCATGACACCCTAAATTGTGCGAAACCGCTCAGTTAGGCGAACGGTTCTATCCATGCTTGGCTTGTCTGTGCATAAAAAGGCCAGATTTCCTGCATAAGCTAATAGTTATGGCTCACTATCCATGACAGGGAAACATACAATGGCATTGCTCTGCAGAATTTTGAATCATTGCCGTTCTAAATAGAGTGCGAACACAAGTGGCGATAAATTGGCACCACTGTTTTAAAAGCGTAAAGATAGACCAATATTGGGACCAATAGTGGGTAGAGCAATTATAGCAGCAAAGACAAATTGCTTCGTAGACAACTCAAAGAGCATTGACTTGTTCTAAAAGTGAGAACAGATTGTTGCTCCGCACAATATGAATGACCTTCGCGAGCTCAGCTTGAAGCATTGGGAGGTGTTCCTGAGAGTTGCCGTAAATCTGTGTAACTGTTCTGGCAATATGTAGCTTAATTTGAATCGAGCAGGCGATCACGCATCTGTTAAACTGAGAACCACTCTTGCGCTGTGCACTATACATCGTCATCTCCATCAAATTCCATCTGCGGCGCGAACAGGTACGATCAGCTTAACTTCGATCAGAGTTTAAACTGAGTATTATATTGTAGTCAGACGTTCTGGTGACCCAGAAAATCAAAATCATGGGCCAATCAGGCTAAACACATGTTTTCGCGCGTCTACTCAGTATTTCTGCCCAATAGTTTTGGAGAAAAGTATTTTTGGGCGGGAAGCAGTTTATGAACGCAATTTTTGATATAATCTAAGATTTAGCCATAACAATGAATGTACATGGAGACAATTTGACGACAGCATTGAATTTGTTTTTGCAATTACCGTTTTTGCTATCTTCAAAAGCGTTCCCAATTTCTACTTTAAAAGAACGGTGTTACACACTCGGGCAATGAACATTTACCTTCAGTGTTTCCATAACAGTGTCTTATAATTTTTAATTATTCGAATTTTTTTCCGCGAATGCTGGACATGTCAATGTTAAGCTCGACCAATATTTTTCATAATATTTCAGTTTGTTTTGAGTATACTTGCCACGTTTATTTGCCTCATTCCTTGTACTCATGAAACATCTTATTTCAGTTGGACGGTGAAGTTCTGGAAGAAAACCTCTTCCACGACCTCCGTAATTTCGCTTCCGTCATGGTTTCCGAACAAGATGGCCTCAAAGTGGTAAGGGATCAACACAAAACCGTGGTTTTTGGAAATTTTGGAACAATTCGAAATCACAGGAGCGAGAAAACGCAGCTATTATTTCTTTAATCAAGGGACACTGAGGACTGCTCCATTCTACTTCTGGTGCTTATAGAAACTCTTTCAGTACCGCTCAATGGCAATTTTTATGAATGTTCAGCAGCGAAAACTAACGTGAAAATTTTATGTATGTATTTGGCCCCCTTCATTAAAACTCTTAACGTGAAGAAGTGAACCTTTCCGCGACCACTATACATAGAACCAGAGATCCGCGAAGCACCTGCCTTGACACCCCACAGTTTACTTGGTTTCGAAACCATCGGATGACGAAAGTACCAACGAATTTTTTTCTATTCCCACAGTTAAAAAATCGGCTTTCTACTAAAGCCTCTCCTTCGTTTATAGGCAGTAATTAATAATCTCAGGCCAAATAAAATTTATTTCTCATCATTGTCTCTTTTAAGGATGTTAGCATGGTTGCCACAGTTGCGATGAAGGCGACGAACGGCAAATAAACCAAGCCCCAGGGAAGAATTGAGCGTGGAATTTGCTGTTCCTCAGATGTGCTTAATGTTCCTCCCTGCTGCAAGCTTAGTTACGATCGCGAAGTTTCCAGATTAAAACCCAAGATTAAGTTTATACTATCAGGTTCGCTAGGCTTCAACTTTGTATAGCGCTTCACTGGTGCTTTGATCTGGAAGTAAAGCACTACTTAATAGCTGGCCCCTATTCGACATGTAGCGTTTGCGTAAAAGTAAAGCCTCATAATTTCTCAAACATGCCGGCCATGGCCAGTGGCCTCAAGACAATTAACTCCTACATAGAGTTCATTTTTGTTATCTGGAAGCATCGATACACAGCTCTATGTAAGTTTGACTAGAATTGCAGATGTATGCCGTTTTATTGAAAGCTAACACTAAAATTTATTAGGCATGCACCCCTTGTTATAGAAAAAAACTGGCCCTGATTGACGTGGTTAAGCAAAATGCGACTTATGCGCGACGGCGCGTTCGCCATTTGTTTGATTTATTTATTTTTGTTAACCTTTTTATAAGCTTTAAAATTCGGGTTGCACCCAATTGTTTTTGGAGTCGTTCCTCGGCTTTCCACTCGCAATCAGCCGACTCAGTTGCTGGTTGCGATTCGAGTCATCGTTCACTCCGTTCGGCGGTCTCTGAAGCCACCTGCACACGCCTATCGTCAGCACTATTCTTCGGCGACGTCATCATTCGCCTCTTCTCTCACTTTTCTTTGCATTTCTAGCTATTGATTTGTTTCCGCGTCCTGTTTAGGAAGTTAATACCGTGTTCGCTGCTCTGCTTCGGCTTGCCGCCTCGCTGTGTCGGCTGGATCGACTGACTAATCCTGACACTCGTCTTTTCCGTACCTGTTCAGCTTTCCATGGGCATCGTTCGGTATCGGAATTAGTCAAAGGACCAGCTTCATCCATGATTCACAGGCTGCTGCACTACACTTTCCTCCGGTGACTTCATCCTTCGGCTCTTCTTTCGCAACTTCATACCCTCTCTCTAGGCGGCTGCAAGTGGCGCGACGCTCCTACGAGCTTACCCGAGCTTCCTGCCATTCGCTGCAGCTTAAGCGACGATCTTCCGAGTTTACCCGAGCTCAGCCGAGTTTCTCCGAGGCTTCATACGCAGACAAGACTACATTTTTGCTACAGAGTCATCTAGCGCTTGCGCATTAAAAGCTTCAGAAATTTGTGTACGTAAAGCGGAAGTTCCATTGTGTTTTTCTCTAAAAACAGGATGGCGTCCTGGGACCGAAGCGGAGAATAAAACCACTGGATGAGAAAGAAGGAATGGCGGAAGGAAACGTTCCGCACATTCTGTACGAATACGGTGATGAAACCGTTCTTCATGAAAGACAAGGTAAAGAAATGCGCAAATAAGAAGTAGAGCACATTCTTGACTGATGTCATGTGATGAAAATTTACCAGGGAAAGTACGGCACAGAGGAGTGTATAGAAACTGCACAAACCTTTTCTTTGCCAGATAGTGACCCCTAGACGCCCACTGACAGCACTCATTTGCTCTGCGTCCATTGAATTGATCATTAGAGAACATCTACCATAATTTATCTAATAGATTTCATGGATTAGACTCAAATAAATGAATTAATTCTTTGCTTTAATTACAAAACTACCTATTTCATCTTGCCTTGCTCAACGGAATTGTACCTATTACAACGTTTCGTAACGGTGATAGTTGCACTATGTTTTAGTTCCTTTCTCATCGCATGGTTTGATGGCTCTTTGTGGAATTAGTGGCTCTAAGAGCTATATGAATTCTAGAGCATCACACATCCTCTTTCATGTACTCGTTTCGTAAAAAATAAAGGCGCACGATACTTCATAAGAGAAGAATATAGACTGCCCGGTAACACAGGCGACCAAATCTATGCTTTGCTGCTCATTCTGCGCCGCAATTAGGAACACCGCGACGTCAATAGGGCAGAAGTTTGCTTTCTGAAAAATAATGAGATGAAAGGAAACAGAGAAGAGCAGCCTTTTATTCTATAGAGAAATGGGAAAACTTGTTTCCTTCAAAACGCTGTAAAATACTGGCGCCTGTGTAGTACGTTTGGGTGCGGACACTGTAGTATGACAGCCTTCTCTTTTGTGAGAAATGCAAGTCTTCTTTTTATAAGCCGTGCATGGACTAAAGCCCGAGAATTACGGCCGTCAATAGAAGGTACGGCGAACTTTTAGCGGAGTATTGCATTTACAAATTAGGCCTGTTTACCGAAGAAAAGTAAAAGGTTCTGTGAAGTCAAATTTTTTTCGTATAATCGGCCTAGCAGCCTTGGTTGCACCTATCTTCTTGATAAAGACTCGAGTTTTGTTGAGCGAAGCAATAGACAGAGCAATTTTATTGATGCTAATAATTCTTTTGGGGTGTGGAATAAAAGACCCATCGAATGTGTCGTAACATTAAAAATGTACTGTACTTTCGAAGTTATGGAGCGCTTGTAACACAAATGAAAACACCGTGACATATATCATCGCTGACGGGGCCGAATTAGTAATGCTGCTAAAAAATGCCGAACCCTTTATCAAGGCGGGCTTCATATGTGCATAAGTGATGAGATTGCGGAATCCTGCATTACGCCTTTCTTTGAGAGGTAATGATACCAAGAGGTGAACGAAATGCAAATGTGGTGCTCTTTCTGAGTATGTGAAAAGTCACCATTACTAATGTTTTGCATGAAAATGCAACTTACATCGCTTCAACTCGAGTTTTAAAGTTTCCTACATCATACACGTCGCGAAATTCGTGTGCGCCATCATGTTGGACAGTTGTACAGAATGGTGGCCGAAAGTTTATTCGCCTCAGTGAATCAAAGATCGCGTTCATTCGAGTTCAAGAAAGGCAGCCCTACAGAGTCCTAGAAGGATTTTTTCTCCGCACCTGAAACAAACACCCTTTTAAGGTAAACGGCAAATTTCACTACTGCTAATGAGCTACGACGTCACTGGAAGGTGTACTCTTTCATTTGGCGTCGAAATTTTCATTCTAACACAATAGGCTGTCAGTTTTGCTCAAAACATGTCGAGCCGATTCTGAGAAAGTGAGTGTAAGTAGAAATGAATAACTTCAGTGTAATAATACACATCGTGGGGGCTCACTATCAGACTGCTATACGACGCAGCTTAGGTCATAATGGTGATTTTCGGCCAAATATGATTGCTGCTAGCTGAGCCACTGAGCGCATATTTTGCACAATGCTAGTGGTGGAAGCACTGAATAGAATGAAGGTCTCACAAGAAACTTTATTCTTAGTAATTAGCGCGGGCATAAAGCAGAAACAATCTGACTCCGCGATGAACACGGTTTTTTGCCCACAAAGGCAGACGAGGCCTGGAAAGCTGTGGGCTCTGGCCAGGAGACAAAGCTCATAAGCTGTGGATAGCTCTGCTGGGAACTAATTGTTGATTAGACTATGCCTGGGCGCAGCCTCGGTTTAAAACGAAAAATTTATACATTTCTGAAAAGTTTCATAGTTGAAAGAACTTTCCTCCTGATCCGCGGATTCTTTATCCTTTATTGAAAAAAAAAAAACTCGCAGCGCCAGAGGCATTATTGAGGCAGAAAGAGATTGCTAAAATCCTTCCAGAGTGTTGTGGAACACCAAATCCGCTGGTGATCGATTCCAGTCGTTAAAAGACCGAAGATAAAAACACTTATTTTGAAAAGATTAGTCCTGGAGGTTTAAAGTCGAAGTTTAAAGCTCTGATCTGAATGAAGGTAAGAAGACGCTGAGATTACAGTTTGATTGTGCTGAATAGAAGAAAAAAATTTTGCCTTTTCAACGTTAACAAAGCGACGGCTAGCATAGCTTAGTTCTTTCTTTAACACTGTTGAACTAAGGAAGCGATCCTAATTCCCCGGACAGATCAGGCAACATGAGATTGAATTCTCTATATGAACACGGTGAACCGGATCCCACACAGGACTGGCGTACTGAAGATTAGGCCTGATATGAGCATGATGTGCCGTCTCTTTTACTGTCTTATGTTTTTTTTAGATTACGTTCTAAGACGGAGAGATATAGTCCCACCCTAATAATTACGCTGTTAACCTAGGCAGACCATGAGCCATCTTCTACAAATGCAGTACCAAAAGTTTGTAAGCAGATTGCTTTTACAGGACCTCTCTATGCAATGAATTTTGATCAGGTAACTTCATTGTTCCTTTGCGTTAAAGATACATGGATACATTTCTGACTTTCATGAACACCTGAATTTTAACGGGCTATAGCTAAACGCGCTTCAGACCATTAATTAACTCTGTGTGATCCCTTTTCCCTAAAACTTTTGTGCACAAAACTCAATCATTGGCGAACAAAGTAATCTTAGACTTCGCGCCCACAGAAATGATAAGAAATATAAATTGAGCAAAACTGGCCCAAAAACAAAACTTTGAGGCACTCTCAACGTAACAGAGACCAGAGCTGAGTTCATACCGTTGGCTACTCGCTGTTTTCGTGATTGTGAGTAGTCCTGAATTCATGTGGTGACTTCAGTGTCATTGTTAAGGTTTTTCAGGTTTTCCATCAATATAGGATGGGTGCCAGCTTCAAACACTTTGCTAAAATTAAGAAATATAGTCAGTTTTACCATTTATGTTGAGCTCGGAAGCTACGTCATGGTAGAGTTCAATCAGCAACGTTGCACAAGAGAACCCCTTTATATACCTGTGTTGTTGAATATTCGCGAGTCCTACAGAGGTAATGTGTTTCATTACTTTTGAAAACAGTATGTGTTCAAGGATTTTAAAACATACAGAAATAAGCGTAACTAGCCTTTTGTTAGAGATGAATTTGGATCCATTTTTAAAGATAGGTATTATTTCCATGAAACGCTGAATTGATATCGCCTGCTGCTGAAGCACGTGAAGCATGCACCTCTTCGTTCTCTGTGATATTCTGAATTATAAGCACATTTCCTTTTCTTTTGAACTTAACGTAGAGGGAATACATGCAAACGTAAGCGCAATGCAAGATGAGCGCCAAGGTAAGCTTTGAATTATTTTGCGTATAGAATGGTCGCTATTTTTTTACTTGTTTCTTTATCCAAGATTGTGCAATTCCAAAATGGGTGTATCCAGAATTTTTAGTCGCTGTTGACAGCGCATTCAGAAAGCAGTTTTCAACGGAAGATGAATTACTCAAGTACATCGGCATCTCTTTTAACTCCGTAAGTGGTGTGTTTATTATTCCTAGCACATGCTTAACCACGGCAAATTCATGCTTCACGATGTACTGTCTAGCTTTGCAAGTTTTTACAACTAAATTAAGATTCATTACTCAGCGATGAAGGGATTAAGTTGCACTATATTCAATAAGTTGCTTCATCAAAGCACACCTAATAATTATGAAAATCCGTATTTCACACATAATATGGGCTCTTTTTTTCAGGTTAATGTACGCTACATGACTGTCTCACAGCCATCGGTGAAAATTAAAATTCGCGCAATTGAAGTTTTACCGGTAAGATTTCCGTTTTCTTCAGTACAGTTGTTTTTGCTCTTTTCCCTACCGATTGCAATATTGATTGCGTGGGCAATGTGATCGCAGGTGAGTGAGGGATACTTTCTCTACCAAGTTGACAATGTGGTTGCAGCCTATCAAACGCTTCAAAGACTCAGAGATTACGTCAGTCAAAACACGGAGAAGTAAAGAGACTACGACGCTATTTTCGTAATAACTGGGTAGGTACAAGACGGAAATGAAATTATTGATCATGATAATCACGAAAATCTGTTTTTTGTTTACAAATATTTGACATAGCAGCCTGGAGAGCAAGAGGCTGGGATCGTTCGCTGGAAGGTAAGTTTACGTCGTAGTAAATAATGAAGACGAAACAACTGGCATCCTTTAAAACTATGTCCCGTGAAGATATAAACTCAGAGGGAGCTAGGAAGCATATGTGTGGTGTTCACATTTTTTCGCTCCATCAACTGAGGTTTGTGGTATTCCGTTCGCACAGTCCAGACGCTGAAGCTCAATTTTTCGAGCACGAACGCTCCGCGGCAGCTTCGTACGTCCCTTTGGACCACAACGTAAGGAGAATGCACCTGCGTAGGCATCAATCACCATACTTAACATCGATGCCTCGGCTTGTACGTTACTCATTGCACTCGTATGGGCGAGACGAATACGAAAACTCACCCTTCTGTTTCATCTTCCGTTATGCTTTCTTTCAATGTCTTGCTGCTATTTGAGCGCGCCAGTGCTGCGAAGGCAGGGAGTGTTCACGTGGTACATGGGAGCGGGCCTACGCATTGTCATTGGGGCATGTCGCAGATAAATCTTGTAAAATTTCAGGTGCACTGGATGCAGGGTTTATTTTTACGAAGCTACCACCTGGCTGAAAAGCCGTGTTGTGCAGCTGTGGGCTTACACAGCTGGCTCAGTTCCCGCAGGAACCATTTGAGTTAGATTGGCTATTTGCACTCATTCGAACACACTTGCATCTCTGCTCAACAATCCGAGCTCTCCTAATCCTACCCCACTTTCTTTCCGGGCGACTAGCATTGCGAATGAATTTAAAGTCATCAAAGCTTGCGCGTGCAGCATGCAGGGGCATGGTGTTCTCTTTGCGTTAACTAGAGCTTGCAATATGGGAACTTGTACGGTGCGCCTAACCCAATTAAGGCACTAGCACCCCACAAAACGGGGCTGTGATGCACGAGGATATCACCTATGGAGTATTCCAGATTTGAAGATCGTAGGGTTTTTGTGTCTCTAATTCAGCACTTCTCAATATCAAAGCGTTTTAAGTGAAGTACTCAAGTTTTATTCTTATATTTGAGTTAGACGATAGCGAGGAGGAGCCAGGAACAATAAGAAGGTTTGTTTGTTGTTAGGTGGCATATATGCTCACACTGAAGAAGGGTGGTTTCCGCGCCGGTCTCGCTCAGGCCACGCCACGAGAACGTCCTCTATGGTACTTCGGTTTTTACGTCAGTACAGCGCGACTGCTTTCGGCGAACAAGGAAGCTGAGAAGCTGATCTACGTTGCAAGCGGGAAAGTTCTTAGTTTCTGTAACATTTATCCTAAGTACGGCAGTGAGTGCTCAGCACGCAAGTAGGTTTTTTCAGGCGCTTCTATTTTTTTCCCGCGTAGAAAATAGCACCGACACTTCTCAGTCATTACCACCTTTCAGCATCGGCATCAGGAGCTCTGCATGTCTTAATTATGACAGATGCCGTAGACTAAACACCCAATATATAGAGAGCGTTAGTAGCAAAAATTACAGTTCAACTACGTGGCGTATGTCAAACAGAACCAGAGAGGAGAAACGAATCCTAATCAATCGCGAAAGAAGAAACAGATTGGCTCAAAACTATATTAGCAGTGCGATCAAAAATAGAGCGTAGACAACATATGTTGTTGATGGGAATTACCCCTCTTACTTTTTTCTTAACGTACATTTTGAATACGCTTTGATTTATTAGCTAAACCCTCATTAGCGGTTCAGACAGAATTAATTCGAAGTTGAAGTTGGATTTTTCAAGCACATGTCGAAATAGAAACGGTATTGGGTAAACAACGCTCAGCAGCAAAGACTTGGGAGTAACCACCCCTGCAAAAGAAATTCATGCAACGCGTTGAGTTTACTTGGGGAAGCTGGCGATCACTTCCATGCGTTAGGTTACGCTCTCTTAGAGGTAGGTAACTGGCGTTACGGAGATTTCGAATTGATAATTGGAATAGTTTATAGGGCATATATTTTCTCAATTATAGTCATAGCACCAAACAAGGCGCGAACGACTGAAAGGAAAACGTTACGCAGGTTTTAACCACGCTTATGCCCAAAGACAGAGAGGCAGCATTTTAGCAATGGCGCGGGCCAAATTTGGAGGTCACCATTGTCTTGGGTACGGTAAATAATGGCAGGACATCGGTGATGGTCGATATCTGCCATGGCCAATATGTCAGTCTGTTAAAGTGCATTTGTTGCGGCGCTGTGCTCCTCAAGGTTAAACCAAGGTGAAATCAGGGACCGAATGATGAGTGTCTTTTGCGCTGAGTGCAACTACCGCTCCAAAAGGCAGCACGCGAGCGCTGGTTTCCACTGAGCAGTTCGTTTGGCGCACACTGGCTATAAAATAAAAAGAGTGAAAAGAGGAAAGGAGTTACTAGAAACTGGAAGATCGCGCTCGTTGTCCATGTTTTTCTCTTTGTTCACGAGGGGTTCTTTCGTGCTGCGAATGTTTTAAACTAATCATTCAGTAGCCGGACACTTCAGCGTGCCTTTCCCCGCAGTTTAACTCTATAGAAGAAGGCACGACGCCATTGAATACTATAAATTGGTAATTAAAGTTAATGCGCGTTACACCTACCGCTACGAGTCAATCAGATGTATATGTATAAACGCGAACTATATAAACAATGCTTGTGAATAGCAGATGTGAAGTCGTTTACGTCACGAAAATATATCAAGGCTGCCTGGCGACGGCGGAGTAATATGGGCCCGTTGGTCGGTATGAATGGTAGAAACACAGCGCTTATACAGGATAAACAGAGGAGTATCCGCAAGGGCCAGCGCTAACTCGAAAAAAAAAATTTTCTAGAAAATTAGAGTTTAATTAGGAAGCACTGGAAACATCGAACAAAAGGAAACGGTGAACAGCAGCAATCGTCAAAAGATCGCAACGCGAAAAAACAGGGGTAATAAATCAAAGGCCGCAAGCGATAAAGCAGAGCTTATGTATGATGCGTGAATAAAGACCGCAAAAATTCATACTACCCATCAGGCAACACTACACGAGATTCACTTGAGCAGTTTTAATTTCTATGCGTAATCTTGTGGATTCCATCGGTTCTGGCATTCATGTTTAAATTTTTGTTAAAGGTCGTAGTGATAAACTTTTGTTTCTGCTTCATATCTTTGTTTTCAGACTCCGGCCGTTCGTAGATTCGATGTATGACAATTTCTGCGGTTCGTCGTTTTTTATTTGGTTTTGTTAGTGTTTCCTGTTATTACTTGTACCACCGAGAATAAATTTTCAATTGCGAATTAGCGCTAGCGCTCGTGGTTCGTATTCTGTTTGTCGTCAATTCGCGCTAGTTTCTACGATGCTGAAATAAGTGCGAAAAAAAGTTTGTCACCTATTTAGACACATACGGGTGGTTATTATGCGCCGGGAATGAAACTACGCTCTTCACGAACAAATAAATATTTCAGAAAAACTTTTGTTGTTTAGCTTGCCTCTTACAAATATGAGCGAAAAGGCTCATCAATGTGTATGGAATTACATAGTGGGATATCTGGAATGATTTCGTCACTTTAGGTTATGCAGGTCGCTTAGAATGCTCTAATGCGGGCACGGAATGAAGAATCGCTACTCGCTTATGGGACTCCTTCGGGTTTATTAAGCATCAAAAACTAAGTAAATCGTCAATGTTGAAACCGAAATACGAGAACTTGATAGATAGTGTCACCAGTTTTAGAAAAGCAGAAGGTGAAACCGCTTATATGCTAGCGACTGCCTACTTTTAAATCAATTTTTAATGTTTTGACCACTTTTCTCAACACAAAACTTTCAGAACATTTTACATCATTTTTTTCACTGTCATTACCTAAAATAATAGGTTTATATTCCTCAAGATAAGAGTGATTTTTAAGAGGTGGCTAGGCGTTCAGCATTTTTAATTATAACAGGAAAGTAGTGACCACTTTCTCTCTTATTCAGGTGTCTCGTATATCGGCGGAGCTTGCGGATATGAGAAAGTTGGCATTGGTGAAGACAAGGCAGGAACATTCAAAGGCGTGCGAATTACGGCCCACGAAATTAGTCACCTGTAGGTGCCGTGTTTTTAAACTATGTAATGCGTTTTGTATGAGAATAAAAACACTTTAAGGAAGCTAGAAGAATTGATGTGGAAGAATTTTTAATGCCGCAAGGGCGTATTTGGTCAAAACAGAAAAAAATGGGTGCTTGAGGAGCCCATTTCGTTTTCACACTAATATATCTCTCCGAAATCAAACGAACCAATAAAGAGGCAAAATTGGTGGTCATGAAACGATACATGTCACGGAGTTGTGAAAATGTTGGGAAACAAAGCTGTAGCAGATTTTTCAGTGATTCTCTGCTCATTTACTCCAAAACTTCGCCGCATTCAGTTAGTTTGCTAGATGCCATTCTTAAGAAAGGAGAAAGCGTGCATAAGTACTTCATATGCTCAACGGACTGAGTCTAAAATTGTTCATTAAGACTCTAGGAGATAAGCCATTCGATTTATAAGAAAGATTTGCTTTGAAAGAGAAACCATGTGAAACTTTCAATATAATAAAATTCTTCTGAACATAAACATCTCCACATTAACACTTCCAACATAAACCTTCCACACAAACGCCGTGCAGAAAACGGGAACACAATTAGCAAAAAAACTAAGCCCCACAATGGCTGACATCATAGTCAAGAGTTTAACATTGGCATGGGAAATTTTCTCGCACAAAGAATTTTGTTTAAAGCCACCAAGACAACAAAAACACTATTTATATAGCTTCAGAAGCCCCACCAGTGACGTTTTCAAAGCGAACCTCTTCATCGATGGCGGTTATAGAATTTCCATTTCTTGCGCTATTCCAGCAAAACGACCTTCTCTTCTAATAAATGATATTGATATTTTGTCATCTATACTTCATGTTTGGTCGTGTCCAAGGACAAAAAATTGATTTTTAGGTGCAGAAAATAAAACAAAAACCAAATAATGGACAACTTATCCGACAGTGTTTACTTGTATCCTCTTAGAAGTGTCGTGCATGAAATAAGAGGCAAAATATGAGCGTACTCATGATTACAGCGCACGACAGGAATTTGGCACACGAAACATAAGAGATACACGACCGCTGTAGCACTCGCGTGTTCCATGATTTTTTTTCCTGTGTAATTGTCGTGAATTTCACGTTACGCTTACCAAAAAGTCCAAGCTGCTCGTCAGACCGAAGGTTCATTCCTTCTGGAAAAGTACACAAGTGAAGCTGCCCACTCCTGTGATAAAACTGCCGAGCTTGTTTTTCTCTGCTGTTGGAGGTCAAATATCGAATAAAGCTGTCTTTCATTCATCATCGATTATAGAATGACCGCTGACGGAAAGCATAAAGATAAAGTTGTTTTCTCCGAATAATATTTATTAGGCGCCCAAAAGAGTTCAATGGCTGACCTCACCGCAGAGCTGACAAGCTCAAGTAGCTGGCTGTGTCCTACCTGTTGTTTAAGAATGCGAATATATCTGCCATCTTAGGGCGATTTTATTTAACAAGCAAAACTTAAAGGTACTTATACTGGAGTAGAAGAACTTGCGGCCTCTTACACTGTTGTACTACGTGCTGGGTACTTGGACTATAATGACGCCGAAGTAGCACAGGTAGACATGCGGGATGTGCCTGTGTACGCGTTCTCGTATTCCAGTTACACTTCATCATATCTTGACCACTATTTCCTGATCTCGGCCGCCTTGTACATAACATTTCGCTTTTTACGCTAGGGAATGCAAAGTATATACGAAAAGGAGTAAGCAACAGAAATTGGCAATACGGAATGCGTAACTTTGCCCACCAAGAAATTCCTACAGGCTTGGATGCGCCACTAACTTCTACACTAACCTTGCTTTGCCCGATTTAGCGGCAAATACTTGAAATACAGCCTACTATCCCACACAGTATGCCAACAACATGCCATAACTTATTGTTCTTCGGACCTCGTTACGCTTAACTGCGCCACGCTCGATAAGAGGAAGCATAAAAAAACCATCATATCGCCAATATTCTCCCAGTTGTCAACTAAATGAATGATGACCAGTTTTGCAGAAGTCACACTGTCGTTAAGAAGACTGCGTCGAACAGTCATTTCGTGTTGAATAAAATTAGCGGTATATAATTTAAACAGGGAATAGAGTTTGTTTGAATCAGCGACAAAGTTACAGATGTCAGAAAAACTTACAAAAATACTCCAAGACGTTGGTATATGCGGTAATAAGTGCTGGGTGTGCACATGCTGCGGTCCTGGACGTGCTCTTGGTGGTGCATTTTGCTTTTGTTTTCTGTGGCACTTTCTAGGCTTGGCTGCCCCCACGACGGCGATGCCTACGAGCAATTCTCTTCCCGCACTTGGCCTTGGAAGGACTCCTTTATTATGAGGAACATGCAACAAGACAGACGAAGCATGAAGTTTTCGAGCTGTTGCAACAACATGATCACCCAGATGGTGACGTACGTGCAACTTCATTGCCCTGTCAGCCCATCAGCCTCACCTGCTGCGATATTGCCTGCATATGTGTTATTTTTTCCCCATTTCGTTACGGTTACAAAAGACGGACGCGAAATACAGCAGTTCAAACGAATTTGCAAGTTAGAGGTGATCTAACCTAGAGGCCATACTGCAAGCATGATACGATTAGTGACTCTTCAAAGGAATAATAGGCAATGAAGAAATAAAATTAAAAAGCTAGCCAAAAAAAAACGTCAAGGGCACTAAACCTTTGGGGTGCAAAAAATTAGATATGTGTTAAATAATGCTGGTAGTCGAATACAATATCATTTTTCTTGCACCTGGCTCAGAGGCAGAGGGCAACAGTTGTGGGAATCTCACTTTCATCGCAAAACAAAAGTTTTCAAGGGTATGGGCTCATTCAGTTTGCCACTTCGTGCACATGCCCTAAAGTGTTTCAAAGCCCTGGTTAAAAGTTTCACATCAATATTCTATGAACGGTTGTAATCGTGGTATAAACAGTTGGTACCTAAAACGCTTAGGTCTTCAGAGTTATTAGTAGTATTTCAATCATTCCAAAAGTTTCTAAGAAGGCCACATGCATCATGAAAAACTGGGGGCGTTCAATATGCATTCATGTGAGCATCTAGTGTCTTTGTACATGCAACGGCTGCTACATGCCACTAGTGAGTAACACTGACCGCAAAGTCTTAAGCACAGTGTTACCTTCATCAACCTGCATATTGTATGCCTCATTGAACGGAAACTATTTGGCGACAATAGGGGGATTTCATTGTAAAGCTGTTTGGAATATGGGTTTAGAGAGATCATAATTGCGGTTATGTTTTGTGGGCTGTACCGCAAACACGGTATCTGCATGCAGATGACGTACCGTCACATGTACTACGGTTATTAGTTGCTACACTCGATCAGGCGCGCGGATGTATCGATCGCACCTCAAACGTATAATTATGAAATAGACTCTACCCTAGTGTTCATTTCTCTGCAAATGTCACTAGATAAGTATTTACTTTCTTTATAATTGTGTAAAGTACGAGAGAGGCCTTGCAGCAGTGAACAGGCTGATTGAATCATTATGAAAAAAAAACTAAAAAATCAAGTAGGCCGTGATGCTGAAAAAACACGCTGAGTGCATAAAGCCCGGTAGCCTAATGCGTCGTTGAGAGTAAGCGTGAAATGCAGGCAGGAACACGCATTTCAGCCATAATTTCAACGATAGTCATAGAATCCATTAGAGTCTTGGGAACCCCCGTCAGCAGCTATTCTTGTTATCTGGAGAACGCGCTCTGCTTTTATCGATGTTTATGGTGTGTATCAATTTAAGGGAACTGCGCCGTCCGCTGTCGAAGGAAAGGAGGTGGCGCCAGGACGCGTCGCAAAGAGCCCTGGGTTATTCACCTTGACGAAAAGCACATCTGCCATTAAGTCGACCACAGCGTCAGGAACACCGCTTAACGCGACTCGCACTGCGTGCTGGCGCCACATCCTCTTCTTGGGAATGTGGCCGGCCCTGGTCACACAGGTTGCTACAGCTGCATTAGTTTCCCGTGGTTTCTTTCGCAGTTTCGCCAGAATGAGAGCTGAAAGCGCTTCATGCTGAATACGCTCGCAGGACTCCGCAAGGAGTGTGCCTGGGAAACTAAACACAAAGAGGAAGATAAAGAAGAAGCGGTTTTCAAAGAAGCTGCCTGGAGATGTTTTCAGTAGAGATGAGATGTGCAAGCGGGCCTTTCCCAACTTTCCAGAAACGTATATCATGGTGGTCAGTATTGAAAATTTCGCCCCCTTTTCACTTGCACGTTTGGATTGCGGGTTATTTAGCAATGTGAATATAACAACGTAATTTGGTGTTTTATCGTTGGATATAAATAAAGAGATAATGATCGCACAGTACTTAAGGCAAGCAGCGAGGCAGAAGCTCACGAATCGGAAGCGTCCTCTTCATCACTGTGCGGAATTTTCTTATGGTTCTCCATGCTGACACGAAGATATTTCAAGTGCACAGGCTGCATATATTCTGACAAACTGTTAACCAAATTTTTGACGCAGTTCAGAAAAGTGCTATGCAGATAAGAGAGGTAATTTATCGCCATCACTCAGCAAACGTGACTCCACCGAACGAGGAATTTGGACGCATTTTAAGGTGGTCGTTACTCCGGAAAAGATTAGCATGAAGTGGAAAGTATAAATGAAGGACAAGACATATTTATGAGTTGAGGCTGAAAACAGAAGTCGGCTGCTTTGAGGCCACAGGTCTGAAGGTCATCGCGAGGTGGAAAATTTGGAAAAGTGAACACCAAGAGCAAATAGGAACTCAACAAAAATGCGATGTTTGCCCACCAACGAGACACTTTGTTCACAATTTCAGCTCTTGCGCTGATGTTGAAGTCTATATTTAAGCATGTTTTGACTGATGATGCTCAGATTAGCAGGGCTAATCCAAAATGCACGCGCTGTAAAGGAGGCAAGAAAAAGCTATAGCAGTTGGAGTTTTAGCGCCAGTTATAAAGATTTAAACGCGTGAAATATGACGCCTCGCAGTTAATGTGCGAGCCGCCTTCTAGTTGGGAGCAATCTTTAGTTGAGAAACTATAAAGGGAGATTTTGCCCAGAACACGGATGTTTGGGCCAGTAGATTCTGCCGGCAAAAGGGACGCTTCGGCTGTCTGATGTTTGGTCTAAGTTTGCGTCTAGGCGGGCTATAATCCTATTTTCATATATATACTGTCATGACGAAAGCTGGACATGTTAAGCTCTTGGAAATCACCGCCGAACAGCCGTCAGATCAAGCACCTATGCGTTCTTGAAAGGATAGGATCTTTCTCAAGAATGCAATGTGTGCTCTAACCCTGCTAGAGTAGCGTAGTGATCTATGCTGTGACCAGAAATCGCCTTAAGTGCAACCAACGATCCTAACCTCTGGCCCTTTTTCTCAGCAGTTAGCAGAATATAGAGCAACTTTGAAGAAAAGTTGAAAATTTTCTTGACAGAATTTATGAAAACGAAATCTTTCTGTGCCAAATTTAGCGGCCAAAATTGCGTGTAAAATAAAAAAAAAACTGTATTAAACATGATTGAAGTAGAGTTCCACTTTATCGGATTCTCCACCTTTCCTGCGTTCGTACTAATTACATAGAGCTGAAAATTTGGGCTATGCAGTTTACAGCCTACCTCCCCCCCCCCCCCCCCCAAAAAAAAAAAATAACTCCAATACGTTTGTTCGTTTCTCGGGGCAAGAAGGTTGCAATGATGGCACAAAGAAGCGCTAATAAAATCAAAACATCCCCGGCTTCCTTTCCAAATTTCACTGCATGTATCGAAGACCACAGGGAACCTACTCCCTGGTTGCAATAACTTTATCTAGAACACAAAGTTCGAGAGTGACGGCTAACCCAAAGCAATGCCTTTTTGCTACAAAGTCGCATATAAAGCCTTCACATTAAAAGAAGTACTTGCGTGCGTAAACTCTGCTGACGTGAAAAAAATATTGACGTCTTTAGCCACATTCAGAAAGAGCGAACTTTTGAAATATCTCGCGCCAGTAACCAGTAAGGCTATTGACGCGAATCAGAATCGTCATATGACTCGCCGCCATTGACATGGCAGCTCTGCATCTGCTTTCTCCGAGTTTTGAGCTCAGCAGAATTGTCGCAGGGGGAGAATGAGGAATGTGCCGTTTCGTGTGGCTTCGATGCAAAAAATTCTGATAGCGTTAACTTCGCTTTCTTCGACAATCCATACCCTTGACTGCTTCTACTACTAGCCTACCTGTGTTAAACACTTCTAAATTGCACTATCGCGGGATAAAGTGAGAGGCCCTCCCCCTCCAAGTTTCGATTCATGCCACTCTACGTGGGGGCGCCACCTGACAGCGCACTTCTGGATTCGAGCAGGGCCCACTGCGCCGGTCTCTATACCAGAAGCGCTTCGGCGGGTGTCACCCCCGCGCAGACGGATAGGGATCGGAAGTTGGAAGGGGGTCCCCGTGTGAGTGTCGGCTTTTAGTCTTCTGAATTTCAGATAACCAAGCGCGGTAGCCAAATGCGCCACCTGTCAGCGCCTTATAACGGCGATAAGGCTGGAAAAACGCAATCAGGCGCGGAAAATGATAAAATACACTCCAGTGCTAGATGCAACTGCTGCGC
The DNA here is from genome assembly GCF_055824585.1 of Amblyomma mixtum. Taxonomy (NCBI): domain Eukaryota; kingdom Metazoa; phylum Arthropoda; class Arachnida; order Ixodida; family Ixodidae; genus Amblyomma; species Amblyomma mixtum. The sequence continues at coordinate 26,925,026 of NC_143020.1, read as the reverse complement.
TATACCTTTAATGTACATAAACACCGTGCCTACCCCGATATCTGGTTGCAGAAAAGAAAACCGGCGGGAAAGTGGCAAAAAAGTCGACTTTAATAGATTGGGTGTGTTTTTACACCTTCTAGACACGGCAGCACTGATTACACTTCTGGTTCCCTCCTCCGGGATTAAGCATCCAGTTTGAAGTATGCGACAGCAAATCAAAATTTTCATAGTCCACAGAATACGTTGCGCGTGTTGATGAATCTTGTTGCTTTATTTTTTCATTTTCATTCCAGGTCTGATCAGCAGGTTGTAGTAATAAAAAAAAAGGAGAAGGCGCATCGCACAGACCTATTTTATTCAAGCGTGCGCCGTAGTTGTCACCGGATTTTCTGCAGACCGGTATTACGGCAGGGCGTTTGTTAGCCAAAAGATGTCAACGTAGCACACGACGCTCGCAACGGAGACCTCTTGTGGGCTTGCGCGATCTCTAGCCAATTTGCGAGCTTGTCGATGTAGATAGTGCCGACATGTCGCGAACTTAGTGGTCGTTCGGTACAATTAAAATTATTAAGGCTAAAGACTACTTCGTCCACACTAATGCTCAGGGGCAAATAAGCGCTATAGTTTCCTTTGGAGAAGAGAAGACAGGTGTGTCCAGCTGATATGTAAAGGCCATGCCGTAAATGTATTCTAGAAGAAGTTTACGTCAAAGCCGTCAAGTGCGGCTGTTTCATACCCTTGGTAGCCTTTTGCTCGAGACCTGCCAAGACGAGATTACCCCGGTGGGAACAAGTAGACGGCACAAAGTATGAGCATTAAGTTATTTATTACTTCGTATTTATGCGCTTTTATTTTCGAACTGGTTTTTCTTTGCCGTATAACATCCAAAAATCACTAAGAAGATTAGTCAGAAATAAGCGGTAAGATTCCGCATTTGTGCAAAAATCTTGTTCCCTTTCACACTGCAGAAGGAATAAACCCACAACTTTGAGGGATTTGGAACGCTGGCTATGAAAACCAAGGCGCACTACGTCAACAAAACGTAAATGTAGTGGTCGTCGTCTTTTTTGAAAACGTCGTTCATTGTGCGTGCGCCCACGTGCATGTCTATTGTGTGTGCGTGTGCGCGTGCGGGCGTGTGTGCGTGCGTGCGTGTGCGTGCGTGCGTGCGTGCGTGCGTGCGCGTGCGCGTGCGCGTGCGCGTGCGCGTGTGCGTGTGTGTGTGGGGGGGGGGCTCGAAGCTTCCACGCTTCGTAAGAATGAACATTCGTCCACCCTTAATGACCACCCGTAAGAATGTCCATTCGTCAGGATGTCATTCCTTGTAAGAAAAGACAGCCTTCTCCTCCTTGTCACGCCATTTTATAATCAATGTGATCATTTGTGTGGATGTATAGTTAGGATGGAATAAAACTCGAACACACGGATGCCGCAATTTTCCACTTTCCAGCGAGCTGTTCCTCTACAACTGGTTGATGAGCGTATTCTACAGCAGACATTTTGGCCTTGAACATGAATCAGGCTAGTTTTGTAGTGCAGTTGAATGTACGCTGGTTAGGTATTGTCTTTTGCCGACAGGTGCTGTTCCTGTTTCATTGCGACCTGACTGTACATCTGTTGACGGTAGCTGATTGGGCAGATTGGTTGTTTATTATGAAGTCAGCAGCGCTGGGAAACACGGAGTCTCCTTGGTGTTGTACGCGTTATAGCATGTGTGACGAGATTAGAATGCGCCGACCAAAAGAAAGGATGAGAGACGTTTCGGCTCCCCCACTGGAGCCTTGTTCACAAGATTGCGAACAAGGCTCCCGTGGGGGAGCCGAAACGTCTCTCATCTTTTCTTTTGGTCGGGGCCTTCTAATTTTGTCATGTACCATCCCGACCAGACGGGTTTTCGTCAAACACTAGATTTCAAGTTATAGCATGTGGTGTCTCCATCGTGTTTTCCGTGTTTACGAGCGCTGCAGGCTTCATAACGTACAGCTGTATGGATGAGGTTTTACGGATGAACGCGTACTTCACTGCTCCAGCTTTGAGGCACGGCCTCTGGGGACACGTGCTTTGAGTATGGGCATCGAGCGCAATAGATATTCGCATTGGCTGGTTTTCATTGCAGCCGCTGTTCGTTCAGCTGTTAATTTTTGCATATTCTCAATTTAACAGACAGAATCCGCTGCAGGTGATGTACTTCGCGGGGACCAGCTGTGTATTACCAGAATCGTCTAACCAGCGGCATGTCCAGCACTAGTCATAGAGAAGATGTATAAGTGAAAGTGTCACAGAACCCCCAGCTTTGGCGAAAAATACATCTTCTGGCTAGTTTGTCCGAGTGTGAACTGTGGCTAGGTAGTGAGATGTTCTGAGGCACTAGCATACTTGGAATGAGAACACGTACTGTCGCAGAGCATTTTAAAATCATTTTATTCATATCTCGATTGACTACGAATACGTAAAAAAAGCTTAGATTACCTTACGGTTTGAGTTCTATTTGGTATGTTAATCAGATCAACATCGAAGAGAACGAAGCTCATTCACAGTCGTGTGGATTGACAACACCATGAATCGTCCTTGGGCGTGAGTCAGCTGAAGGTGTTAGTGCAGAATGCGCATAGTGCTACGTAGAGGCACTCTTGTGCATACGTGATTGCCAATGAGTGTTCTAAAAATCCCTTGGAGAGAAGATGCATTAAACGGGACACGTCTACATTTCGTAGGTGAAAAAAAGCAGGATAGCAAGAGATGCGCTTCATCTTAGTTGCACATATAAGCAAATATAAGAAGGTTGTCTTTGTCGCTATGCTAACATTTGGATTCCATCTTCATTCGGAAGAGTGAGAAAGAAACTTGGAGTATTTGGTCCACGACTGCGGTGGAGACTTGTTCAGCTTATACAAAAAAACATAGAGAAAACGAACATTTTTTCAACACTGGTCTCGATGGCGTGTAACGCAAGAAATTCAAGTTGGCGAAAAGCCATCATTGTTTCCTTGGCCGAGTAAAGGGTCCTACTTCCAGTTTCATTTATGTTCTTGCAGTTTAAAGTTGGTGCTCTATTCAATAACGATGTTTGTGTTGCGCGCGGTACTGTAGATATGTGGTGCTCTGTTCGTGGCCTTCATTATATTGTGCCTAGACTGAGTGCTTTACTCACAAATTGTAACCTAAGAACCCTTCTTTTTCTAGTACTAGTTGAGGCGTTCGAATTCATCTTCTTGGAAAGTTCGTGTGGAATTCATTTCATTTTTAATTTGTTTTAATGCCCCCCGTTACGCTATGAGGGTCTTTGAGGTCACTGAGTGAAATAAATACGTGAATAACGGCCTACGTGCAGGAACAGTTTCTTTCTTTGCAATATTACAGCTGGAGCCCTTAAATAGTGCATTGGAAATTTCGAATTGGTGTTAATTTCTATCTGGAAGAAAAGGAACGTGAAAGCGAAATGCCGTAGGCCTGACTAGGGCTTGGAATTCTTTTTTTGACATTTTTAGGCATTAATCATTTTAAATTCCTAACGAAGGGCACCATGTGGTCAAAGCCAAATAGAAAATTATTGGTGCGGAAGCACTATTCCGATGCGTAAATTCCGAGCAAGACCTTCCGCTGTATGTGGGTTTTCGCCAAGTGAAAGAAATGCATAAATCAAAAGTAAATTTCAGGTTCTTTGCCTTCTTTCCTCGCACCAGAGGTGCCCCGCCAGAGACGGCTTATCTAACATGAAGACTGAAGCTTGATCTGTGCACCAGGGGTTCCCCGTCAGAGACGGTCTTGTGATGAGTTGAGATGCAGGGGTAAGGCGAATACTTGAAGTTTATGTACAGCTATTTACATTGCATTCAAGTTAAGGCACTAGAGACAAATTAAAGGGCAAGAAGATACAAAACAACAAAAGGGTGGAACTGGCTAATACTAGGGGAGGCCCCTACTCGGCGTAGCCGAAGATGCGTAGCATCTCACCTTAGCCCAGAACCTCGCTTCCGGCTCTGGGGCCAGGTTTTAAAGCCCTGAAGGCCCGGCCCACATTTGGTGGCTTCCAATCATGTTACAATGTTCCACAAGATTGGTTTAACGAGAGCCTGGCCAGCCCTCCAGCCCCGTAAGGTGAAGAACCCTCTCCACCTCAAAATAAAAATAAAAACAAACACAAATACCCATTCGTGCCAGCACGTGCGCGAATCGGTACCGGGGGCGGGGGACACCCGTTCTGCCCAGCGCGTTCGCGAGCGACAGCGTTCCAAAAAGGAGACGCTTTGCTTTGAGCGCCCCCAGCCGCGTTCCGATGACCCCGCGTATACTACCGATCCCTTACACGCCCTTCCCAAGATTCTACAAAGGGCTCAAATGCCACTTTCAGAATTACAACAAAGAAGGGATCGGTGTCGGTCAGGAAACCACTCTGTGGGTGACATACCGCAGCCAAACAAGCACTGGCACCAACAAAACCAAAAGCAAAATAATGAACACGGCCACCAGCACAACATTACGCAAAATGCTTATGGGCACCAAGAAAACATAAGCAAATTGTACACTAAAATACACACAGTGGCATGCCTGCCGTGCGCCGTAACACGGCGTCCAAGTTGGTGGGTTGCACCCGGTTCACCACCTCCAAGAACACACTCGTCCTCGCGAATGGGCACACATGCACACAGACACTTGCAACCGGAGCGTTCATTGGCACTCATGTAGGGTCCGTAAGCGGCCACGTGAGCCTCCTTGGTCGCACCTAGCGTCCCTGTGTGCGTTGGAGCCAACACGCGTCTCAAACGACACGAGTAACGCCTAATGGCTACTATGCTCAATAGGCCGGTGCCACAGCGGGGCAAGATTTCGAAAAATTGCTGTTCTTCAGGATCGAAAACGTCCTGATCCTCGATAAGTCCAAATACCTCAGCACGCGACATACTTGATTGCAAGCTTTCTCCTTCGCGCCGGTTCGAACCGCGTACTGCGTGACGAACAAAGCCCCTGTCCAGTCTAATCATATCAGTGCGACCACTTTTGCCACACGTGATTTGGCGTTGTGCAGCACGGAACGTACTGTTCCCCGCGCCGACTTCCAGAGTGAATGCCACGCACCTGCCTCCTGTTACTCTGCCTCGCTTGGAGCCATTGGCACCCTTCCTGCACGGGCAAACCTTGAAATTGCCGCTGCGTGCTTGATCGGCGCTTGCCGGCTTCGTGGCATAGTCTGAGGCTGCATGAGCTCCCTCGCAGTAGCTTGACACTAATTTGTCTTGTGGCAAGTCGCCACTCATTTCCGGGTCCTCAAACGACCTGGCCGGACACACACCGGGTGCGTTCGACAACTGTGCGGCGCTCTGCCCGGTCGGCCCAGCGGGCCCACCTCCGCTTTCTGCCTCGTATGAAGGGCTCTTGCCACCAGTAACGCTACGGGGCACTTCAAGCCCTATGGCCGACAAAGTGTGTGTTTGCAGCAACGCCAGATTTTCACCTGTTACTAGCTCCGTGTCAGAGGTCACAATCTTAGTCGTAGAGCCTGCAGGAATTCCACCGTTGTCCTGTTTGTTATCGGAAATCTTGGTCTCGATTGGCCCTAGATCATGAGAACTGGGCTGCTCCTGTTCTTTGCTAGCCGCCCGCGGTGGCGGAAAAGCTGTGATATTTCCGCGTCTTTCAGGAATCCTGTTTTCACTTCCTGAACCTTTTGCGGCGTATCCCAAGAAAGATGCGTTCCCGCATACCGGCTGATTGCTTTCAGCATCCTCACTGCTGTTTCGCTGATCAGTGCATGACAAGCATAATTCTTTGTCTTCCAGCACAGGCGGCCTCACCTCTCGGGACTAGGAGCAGTTCTCCCTGGCTGATTGACTGGCTCTTCTACTGTCCTTGATCTGAGAGATCTCGAGCTCTACCTGCTGGCGTCTTGCTTCTATAACCTTCAAGACATACTTAACATCCTGAGGTTCTTCCTCGCGAAGCAGCGCCTTTCCGCCATTTACTTTCGCAAGTTGAGCCTGAAGGTCCGCTAAGCGCGCCTTCGCTAACTCTACCTGGTACCTCACATCCAGTGGGGGCCGACATGGATAACTCTCCATACCGCCGCCTGCATCCCTCAACTGTCCTACCGGCTCGAACACATGCACAGGGACGCTAACAATGCGACGAAGGAAACTCACAGTTTCGATGCGTCGATCCGCATTGCCCGTTCCTTGGCGTCGCAGTCCACCGCCACGTTCACCGAATGCTGCGATGAGCTGTCACACGCCGCTGGTCCTGTGCCCGCTGTCATCACTTGCTGCGACCCGCCGGTGACCGTCGAGTTCTCGACGCGCTGCTTTCCTTGACCGGACGCAGTCCCACGTCGCTGGACTACTGCCATGGTCCTTGCCGCTGTCTCTCCCTGCAGGTCCGTTCTCGAACGCTGACCTGTTGCCTTGTCGTCGCCTTTTTCCCTGCCTTCAGTCTTCTTCCGATGGCCGCAGGATCCCCGTCGACTGCGCCAGTAAATTCATGTTCTTTGCCTTCTTTCCTCGCACCAGAGGTGCCCCGCCAGAGACGGCTTATCTAACATGAAGACTGAAGCTTGATCTGTGCACCAGGGGTTCCCCGTCAGAGACGGTCTTGTGATGAGTTGAGATGCAGGGGTAAGGCGAATACTTGAAGTTTATGTACAGCTATTTACATTGCATTCAAGTTAAGGCACTAGAGACAAATTAAAGGGCAAAAAGATACAAAACAACAAAAGAGTGGAACTGGCTAATACTAAAGGAGGCCCCTACTCGGCGTAGCCGAAGATGCGTAGCATCTCACCTTAGCCCAGAACCTCGCTTCCGGCTCTGGGGCCAGGTTTTAAAGCCCTGAAGGCCCGGCCTACATTTGGTGGCTTCCAATCATGTTACAATGTTCCACATGATTGGTTTAACGAGAGCCTGGCCAGCCCTCCAGCTCCCGTAAGGTGAAGAACCCTCTCCACCACAAAATAAAAATAAAAACAAACACAAATGCACATTCGTGCCTGCACGTGCGCGAATCGGTACCGCGGGGCGGGGGACACCCGTTCTTCCCAGCGCGTTCGCGAGCGACCGCGTTCCAAGAAAGGAGACGCTTCGCTTTGAGCGCCCCCAGCCGCGTTCCGATGACCCCGCGTATACTACCGATCCCTTACATCAAATAAATACCCGCGATTGGAATTCAAAGCTGCGGTGGCGAGAACTGATCAACTTCATTGGCCATTGCGCCTGAGCACTCGGCTATCACCGCACCTGAATACGCCTCGTTTTACACTGCAACACTCTTGGGCTGTGCATTGCACATCGTCGCCTTTATGAACTTCCATCTGCGGTGCGAAGACACAGAGAGTTGTTTGTCTTCATCGTCGTCGTCACTGTTCACGCAATTCTGCTTTCGCACGTTAGTAGAGGTTAGGCAAAAATTCTTTCGTTTTATATTTCTTGACTCTTTTGATGACGTTTCCAGAAAGTAAATGATAAATTATTTTTTTCGCTCTCCTTGCAGGGTTCGAATGGAGATGCACAGTGCCATGCACGTTGCTATATGCCAGACTGTGTGTTTGGCTCCGAGACGTTTCGGTTCATTTTTCTTCCTGACCACTCTCGCTGCCACTCCTCTACAGGCGGTGTACGTTCGACACATTTACTGAAGTGACAACTGCATTTTGATGTGTCGCAGGCGTAATGAAATGACTATAAGCTGCCTTTTCTAGACTAATACTAATCAAAACCGCTAGCGGCTCTGCCAGGACCAGCACACTTCGCTTCAGATGGGGCGTTCTGAATTTATAGTTATGAATAAATAAATAAGGGCCTATTGAAATTGCAGGAAATTGAGAAAAACAAGTTACCCAATGACAAGGTTTACAGCAATACATTACCTCTGCCTAGACACAACCTTTCATTTCCATTCCGATAAAACATATATCGCGAAACTTGAGGGCGTTACCATCAATTGAATTTTTTTTTTGAACAGAGCAACGTCTGACGAAAAAAGCTACACAGTGGTGGCTAAATGGGTTTGAAATAAAAAGTTAACATTGTGGACGCTTGTCTTCAGCTAGTCCTCACTCAGGTGCTAAGCACACTGACGTATATAAAAAATATCCAATCCCAGTTACGTTTAACCGCTCGTCGTAAGCATTATAGCACGTGCAGCTCGCTTACCGCCCTTAAACGCTAGACCAAGATGCCTTGCATGCCTCCGGGCTGTAGTGGCTATTTTCCGTAATTCACGCTTTGTGTTTCAGCACCATGGTTTGCAATTGTCATTGGGCGAAAAGAACAGGAAACAAATTTTAAAAAATTATGAGGACGCTTAAGTTTTCTTACGAGTGGAACGCGAGGCTTATTACTTTATATTTACGGCAGCTTCTGTGGCAACTTCTCTATGTGTTAGCATGAGCTTGTTTGCATTTGTCGGTTCATCAACCACCACAATCGGAGAGCTGGCTACACTAGCAGGTATCATTATGTTGTACTGTGTGGGTGTTGGTAGTATATATTTTTCCTTACACTGTATCTATGTAGGCTGCTGTCTGGAAACTACGGTGCTCCACAGCCCAATGAACAGGCTGTAATGACGTCACAAGATCACGCGACATCACTCATGCAATCACTATTTTAGCCGCCACCAGCCACGGTAGGTAGGCTGTGACGACGTCAAAAAGGTCATGCGACATCTCTCGACCAATCAGAAAATTTAATCTCGGACATCAGCTGGGGCTTTGGTGTCACAACTCTAAAGCTATAGGTTTAAAAAGAAAAAACATTGCGCTCGTCCGTCTCAGACCACAGAGGTCTAACATTGCAAATGCTTACACCCTGGTTCCTTCAGCATAGAATGTAAGCGGTAGAGTTAGAATGTAAAGCAGTGGCCTGTAACACCATTTCACACTGGGGATTAAGTGGGCAATGCCCTCCGCATATAGGTGTTGTTGCGCATGTGTCCTTTCCATAGTTGGAGCTAGCTCCGATATGAAACGGAACACTAAGACATAACGACTACAAACAGCAACAGACACGGAAAGGAGGCAAGCCACAAGACAGCGACTGCCTCCGTCTTGAGTATGTTGTGGTTTTAATCGTTAACTCGTACCAACTCGCCTACAACTGTACTCTCCTCTGCAATAGAAAGTTTGCCCGCAAGGACATTTTCAGCTGGTACTATAGGGAGTATCTATTATAGGGCTGTTGTCATGCCGAGTGGATGTTAGAAAAGCCTGTGCTACTCCACCCCCCCCCCCCCCCCCTTTCATCAGCCTCCGGGCACACACATGCATATCATTCAATCAAGCGCTCTTCGCCGCGGCTGCGCCGCACTCTCTGAGACAGCTAGAATGACGTAACAGGCGCTCTTGTCCACAGATGGCGACATGCACTTGGGTACAGCGGGACATTCGTATGACGGCGCTGTGCGGTCATACATATAAATCCAAGAGGAGCAACCAGTGGAGAATGCTATAGAAAGTTTTGCATGTGGCAAGCGGTAGTTTCGATCGACAGCCAGTGGCGTGCAATATACATGCTCGCGGCAAAGAGCGACAGTTTGAGCGGCGACAATACTCAGCTGTGCGTGAAGCAGAGTGCGACGGTGGCAGACTTCGTGATTAAACAGAGTACGGGGGTCAGCTTCTCATTCGATTGGTCATTTCGAGCCACAAGATTATCGGGGTTGATATATATTCCGAGGACGAGTAGATTTAAAATAAGATATGCCTTTGTCACTCATACCTTGACAGTATTCTCTCTTCCAATGCTCATAATGTGTTCGCTTTTTATTCAAACTGCCTGTTCAAAAGTCTCTTAGCGAGTATTATAAGAAACAGGATCTTCAAATAGCCCTGACCCAACCATGATCGATATCCCGTAAAAGGAGGAAGCCAAATTTCAATAGTTCATATAGATCTTTACTGCTTGCTTTTTTTCAGAAATATTGCATCAACGGAGACTGCAAAAAACACAGGAAGAAGTACGAAGAGTACAGGTCGGCAAAATAAACCAATAACTGGGGCAAGTTGGTACAACAGCGCTAACTTCAGTGAACGATCTAGGACGAAGAGATCACTAGCAGAGGTCTCTTCTTTCGCGGTCATTGTTTCAAAGTTAGCGCATACATGTTAAAAAAGGGCAAAATAACCTTGTCAGTAAAACCTATTCGTAAACTTAAACATTTGGACAAAGAGCAGCACACTATCCGCTAACGTACTTTAGACGGTGTCAATCAATGCTTTTTCATTAATATCAAGAACCACAGGTAAAGCTGTCGTTGTAACTTGAAATCATTTACAAAGAGAGCACCAGTGCGTCTACCGTCCCCGCCTTCATCAGTGTTACATGTCTATGAGCAGCAACCTAGATGGGTTTTTATAACCTATGCTTTCTATGAAAGACTTGACTCCAAGCCCTTCGTCACCGTGTTAGAATTCATTAGAAAATAAACACTTCTTAGGGCGTCAGAAAATGACTGCCATTTACGTCGCGCAGTGAAATAGGGCTCCAGTAATACCGCGCGAAACTGCTTTGTACCTCCTTCCCGTTTCCACCAAGCTTTTCATCAGGCATACTGTTATTCGCCAGAAACGGCAGTGTTTCTCAGCCTTAACGTTCTTCGAAACTTAATACTGTTTACCCCGGTGTCGCGTTTTTTGTAATAGGCTTTGTCTTTTCGGAGTATGCAGTGGCCGTTACTTAAAATATATTCAAGAAATGGCGCCACCATACTATGAACCACCAATCAAGCTGCGAAAGCTCTTTTTTCTAAACATAGGACCGTCACCGTTTCTCAAGAGCGCCAATGATCCGGAATGCTGGCGCTTGAAAGCTTGCGCAGGAAAGTTTCCCGCAGGCCTAGAGACCATCAAGCGAAAAGAGCGAAGCTTAATTCTCGCATCTACTCAACAATGGACTCCCTGCATTCTCGATCTGTCACGCTTCAATTCCTTTCGAAATATTGCTGCTCGTTAACAGGATGATCCTGCTCTGATTTCCGGAAAATTTCGTTTATTTGATGTGTTTGCGGAAGACATGAGAGGCACCGCTGCAAACTTGCGTTACCACATCATGACCCTTCTTGGGGCTAAAGTACACAGAAATATACAATGGCGGCGGAAAGAGCATCGTTAAGAAATCCGTGTACGGACTCTTACGTGAAACAGAAAATAAGTACTCGGTAGAAAATCCGTCAAGAACCCCACAGACACAAAAACTTCCTGCATACAGCGCCGTAAAGAGGAGTTCTCAGTAAAATTTGAAGAAATAACTAAGTTAGGAAACAGAGTCATGAAATAATCTCCAAGGATGCTGTGATAATCGGGTGGAAACAATCACGAAAAAAAGAATAAACGGGCAACTAACTGCCTCAAAATACAGCTCAACTAAGCGGAATCCTGCTGCACAAAGAGGCATAAAAAGATTATCACGTCGCATCGGTTGAAGTTGGATGCCCAAATAAAAGTTGCAAATATCATATGAAAACGCTGCGTGTATTGCTTACAGCAGTTCCAGACCTGGAGTACGTAATAAATTTTTGTTGCCAGAAAGGTGTTGAAGCATGAGTACGACTGAAAATTAAAAGTCCATATGGGACAAAACTCTGAGCATAAAGCTCGACGACAGGAACCCGCTCCTTCCGGTAATGAGCACTTGGCCTAAACGCATGAAGTGGAACGCCAAGATATCTAGGCGGCCCACATGACGAAACAATACCCGCATAGTGAAACGGTGTGGAGCCCAATGAACCGAACCAGTGGCCAGAGCTTTCAGAGCGATTCATGTGAGCTCCGTAGATGATGCCAAATTGACCTATTTTCGATAAAACTTTGTTAATGCTGCGCTTGTCGATACAGAAAAAAAAAACCAGTTCATCGGCATATGGTAGCATTTTTTCTTTATTACCCAAAACAGAGAAACCACGAATATTACTGTTACAAAGAACGCTCATACAAAGCGGCTCAAGATAAAGGAGCAAAAAGCAGCGGGGACGAAGGGTCGTTGCTTGATGCGTGTAGCAGGGGCACGAAGTAAACGCGCTGTGGTGACGGACATATACAAAAATAATTACGGACATATATAACAAAAACTGCCTAAAAAGTACCCGATCCACCCAGCATCAGTAAGTGCCTTAAACCTTAAACGATTGCACATATGGGTACAGCGCTGTATCGTCTTGCCTTTCTTTGTCCGTGTCTTAGGAGTGAGCTGTGTTTTTCCTCAAGATTGCACATACGCCTCACATTTTCCTCAGTTGATGAAGGAAAAGAGGAGCGCTTTGATTGCTCTTTCCAAATCCATTCTGATTAATAAATAATATACTGATGCAGGGTGACTTAATAAAGATTGATTCCAGAAAAGCAACTCACAGCCATGGAAATTGCTGCTGCGTTTCAGTTCAAGCTTATTCGTCGATAAAAGTTAGTGTGATCTCTCGTTTCTGGCACAGGTTAGGTAATTTTCGCTAAACGCTAGGAATTTGGTAGTAAAAATTATTCCATGCCTTTAGTAAATGTGTACTGTATTTAGTGTAATCTCTCTTTACGAAAAATCATCCCGTGGTACTCAGGTCAGGCTGCGCAATATTGTGGGTTTCACTGGATTGGGCACGCAGGAAAGAGGACATGGAGTGCAGTTCTTGGACAATCATGGAGGTGCGCAGTAGTGTTTGTGCACTTGATGACAGTGTCCAGCATATGTCAGCTCTGGCCGGAAAAAAAAATGTGAGGAGAGAGAGAGAGAAAAAAAACTTTATTGTACAAGGAATTCGGGGCATGCCCCAGGGTCCCCGCATGACCCCACTGCACTCAAGTGTTTGTGTTCCTAAGGTCCATAACACTGGCAGCCCGGCCGGTTGCGATGGTCTGCACGGCCGGGTCCTCCGAGCGCAGCAGGGTCTCCCAGACCTCCCAGGTCTTGAGGTTCTTTAGGTCCCGCGGGGGAGGGTCCGCCGGGCAGAGGGAAAGGATGTGGAGGGAAGAGGCGAAGGGTTCTGGGCATAGGGCGCATGCTGGAGTGGGGAAGGAGGGATGATAGTGGGCTAGGGTAAGGGGTGAGGGAAGAGAGTGTGTCTGTAGTCTGCGCCAGAGCGTTGCGTGTTTGTTATCTAGGGAGGGGTGGGGCGGGGGGTAGAGCTGGCGTGAGGCTCTGTAGGCCTGCGTCAGCTCGCTGAATGAATGCATGCGCTCCTTCGTGAATCCCCGATCCGAGGGCACCTGAGCCCGGTTTAAAGAACCTCGGGCTAAAAGGTTGGCGGCCTCGTTTCCGGGATTCCCGGAGTGCGCGGGCACCCATATCAGCTCCACTTGGCGGGGCGGGGGTGCATCGGGCGAGTCTAGTATGCCAAAAGCAGGGACATGGACTCGGCCTCGAGCAAAATTTAGAATCGCAGTTTTAGAATCACTTAAAATGTACCGGACTTCCGTGCGGGTGATGGCAAGTGCAATGGCGGCTTCCTCTGCAGCTTCTGAGGAGGTGTCGGACTCTTCTTTATCCGCCCTTCTCACACTACCTCTCCTTCCAGACACCTCCCCAAAATGTGAGGACTGATCACTAGGAGCTCCGTATCAGGAAGACGTCACATATATCAAGTTCGTGACGCCGCACCTGCTATTAACTGGCATAGGAAAATGTCCACTGTATAGATGCCTGAACAGTGGTGTGCTGACGAAAGCGAAATGGACGGAGAAAACCAAGCCTCTCTAAGGAAACGATGTATCTTGCCATTTTCTGCGGTCGGCTGTGCCGTTTCGTGCACGCGCTCTTTATTATTCAGTCCTTGTACGCAGGAAATCCTCTTCGGCCTGAACTTAACTTGTTCTCACCGAGGATATACTACATAATGGATCTTCAGGAACAACCGGATCGCAACATTCGGCACGTACCTGCTCACAGCAAGTGACGTAACAGTCATGGAGTGAGCCCATTTAAAGCCGAGTGAAGCCAGCGGGGTGGTGTGTGTGACTATGAAAACGAGGAAACTAAGTGAAAGATGCTGTCCTTGCGCAAGACTACCTTTCCGTGAGGGAAAGCACTTCACATTCCGGGCAAATTATAACCTTGCGGTATAAGAGTAGCGTGAAGGAAATACAGCCTGCCAGCTCCGGTGTCTGCTTGACGAACTCGGCTCGCATCCGCTGCAACTGACATAAAAGTACGAAATCAAGTTAATGGACGAACGACCAAGGTGTGAACGATGTTACTGCGACCCCGTCGTTATTAATAAATAATTCTTTTATGTTGACAGCTATATCCTGATTCATGAGGAATCGAACACCTAGTTCTCGACTTGCCAATAATTCATTATAACTTAGTACGTGCCCGCCCTTTAGCACTGTAAACTACTCATCTGTCGATCTAACCTCAGTAATTCTTATGACATTTCATTCAATTCCTACTAGCTCCTCGAACAGCACTGCTAGGCTAGCCGCACTGAATAAGGTTCTGGCATTCTATAGGAAGGTTCTCTGAATTCTATACTATTAGCGAGAGTGTAGCGGATATCGTGATTAGGCTTAATAAAAGGTACAAACTGAAGTTGGTACATGTCCACGCGAATACTTCTAGCCATGATGAAAAGATCGCCGAAAACTTCTATGAAGACATCGAATTGTCAATTTGCAAAGAAAAAACGCAGTAGAATGCACTGATGTGTGGCTTACATTGCAAGGTTGGCAAGAAGCAGGCTGGAGATCAAGTGGTAGGCAACTATGGCATAGGCTCTAGGAATGGCAGGGAGGAGTCATGAATAGAGCTCATTCGGAGAAATATTTACAGATCATGTATACATTCGTCCATGCGCTCACCCTGGTATGGTGCAGGATGTGGAAGTCCGCGCAATGGAGCGCTGTAGTGACCACTGAATTAAACTGTCGAATTAGCCAAGACGTGCACAAGGAACGGAAGAAACTAGTGAAGCGAAGGCCCATTAACGAAGTTCTAAAGGAGAATTAAAGAAGGCCAAAATAGGAGTTCTTCTAAACCCAATAAAGAGTTAGCGGTAAAAGGGAATATATATAAATTAAGGATAGCGCTTCAAAATAGATATTCGGAATTAAATGAGGACGGCGACCTTTACGTTTTAGCAAATAACGATAATCTCACAACAATCATTAGTGAGTGAGCAGCAGAAATAGAGGATTGGAAGATTAGTCATGATACCGGCAAGCTATCTCAAGAGAAGAGAAATTTTGTTAAGAAACTCCAAGACATGAAAGCATAAAACCCTACAGACAAAATAAACTGTCGACGCTATCAAAATTAATCAATAAGTACTAGGTAATCGACATGAGCAAGCTAACTATAGAGAGAATCGAACATGCTCTAAAGAAAAAGCGGCGAAGAAGAAACCAAAAGTCAGCAAAAAAACAGATATACGCCTTAGGAGGCAAAGATAGCAATTACCTCAGCAATATGAATAAGGTAGTTAAAACAGCCGAAGAGTTCTGCAAAAATCTATGCAGTAGCCAATAGAGCCATGCGTAACATAGAGACGCAGTGAGTCACAGCAGCGGAACATCCCGATAGTAACAAAGGAGGGTGGAAAGAAAGCCTTAGGAGCAATCCAAAGGGGGAAAGCAGCTGATGAGGATCAGCTAATCGCCAATTAACAGTCGCGACTGGACTCGATTCTGACATCATTGTCTTCGCGTCTGAACGTTCTGCGTAGAATCGCAAGTGAGAAACGAGGAAATCATCCTTCTACAATGATCAGGCTTTACGAAAGGAGGCTTCACGTCTACTTTTGAAGTACTTACTGGACACCGACCTAGTCTCCATATGGTGATAGCAGGAGCGGCTATTGTTTGTGTTTGTGACTTCGGTGCCGGATTAGGTGATTTAGATATTAGGTGTCACTACAGCGGAGCAATTGTGGCAGAAAACGCAAGGCTAACCCCAACTCTAGCTTACAACATCTCAACTGAAATCAACTCTTAATCGCCGTTCTCTTGAAGGACGGAGGGGAGATTTTTCTAGAAATCGTACCACCACCTATATGCAATGCCTATGAAATGTAGGGTATGTAGGATACGAGAAGCTTGGATGAAGGCTAATATCATCTTAATCGATAAGAAAGAAACCGTGAAGAATTAGAAAAATTACGGACCAGACAGCTTGCTTTCCGCCGCATTTACGGTATTTACTAGGTAAATCGCTAATACATTCAGGACAACCTTATACTGGATCAGTATGTCAAGACCATTTGGATGAACAAATGTTGAGGTAGGCTTTCGTAAAGGATATATATGAATAGACGATATTCATACTATCAATAAGGCGAGAGAAAATGCGCTGAGTACAGTGAACCTCTATAATAGGCTTCGTAGATTGCAAGATGGCATTTTACTCAGTTAAAACCTAGACGTCAAGCAGGCATTGCGGAATCAAGATGTAGAAGTACCTTAAAAAAATACTGGAAGATATCTATAGCTTCTGCTTGGCTACCATAGTCCCCCGTAAAGTAAGCAATAAAATTCCAATAAGGAAGGGTGTCGGTCTGCAGACAAGATCTCGGGAATGCTATTCACCACCGATTTACTGGACGTATTCAGAGGCCTGGATGGAGAACACTTGGGGATTAGATTTAATGGAGAATACCTTAGTAATTTGCAATTCCCTGATGATATTGCGTTGCTAGGTAACTCAGGTGATGAACTGCAAATCATGATCATTGAGTTATATAGGCAGAGAAGAATGGTCGGGCAAAAAATTTGCATGCAAAAAAACCAAAGCACTGTTAGACAGCCTTGGAAGGGAAAGGCGGTTTGCAGTTATAGCGCGGTACTGGAAGTTGTAGGAGAATATGCCAACTTAGGGTAAGTAGTGACCAATGATCCGGATTACGAGAATGAAATACCTAGAAGAATAAGAATGTTATGGAACCCATTTGGCAGGTTCTCTCGGATCATGAATGCCAGTTTATCGGCATCCCTGAAGAGAAAGAAATATAACAGCGGTACCTTAGCGGCACTCACTCAGGGCACAAAAACGTGGAGTCTTACGAAAAGGGTTGAACTTAAGGTAACGACAATGCACAGAGCTATAGGGAGGAAAATCATGGCTGTATAATTAAGAGACTAAAGGTGCAGAATGAATCAGTCAAAAAACACGGACGAGATCGTAGTCCGAAATCCGAATTAAGAGGAAGAAATGGGCTTAGGAAGTGCTTGTAATGCGAAGGCAATATAAGCGATGGCCTTTAAGGGTATCGAACTGGATACTAAGAGAAGGCAATCGTAACAGGGGCGGTTGAATGTTAGGTGGGCGTATGTGATAAATAAGTTTGCGGGGTTAGGGTGGTGGCAGTGGACACGGGAAAAGGTCAGCTGGAGAGATATGGCTGGAGCCTTTGCACTGCAGTGGGCGTAGACAGGCTGATGATGACGATGAATGATGTTATGTGCATTCTTTTTGGAAATGATACGAGGAGATCGAAGGGCGCCCGCCGGGTGCACTGAATGTCTCTATTTCGGACCAATCTATTGCCGTTTCTTCAACGCATGTTCACCGTGTTGGTGATGTTGCGCAATTCTCAAGGTGCGAATTTACTTTGTGATCAGTTTTTTTGTGGTACGTGCTCAATTCTTTTTTTTTTTAGTTTGGAAGATCCTGGTGGTTCTTGGTTTTAAAGGGAAACTGCATAGGTTTTAGAAATCAACGAGCTTAAGAGGGTCGAATGTGTGAAACTTGGAGGTAAAGCATGCGAAGTCTTTTCGGGCTAGCACTTGAAATAGTGAAGGAATCGTCGATTAAAATCCTGACGCCCTTCAAGCTTCTCCGCAGCGCACAACGCCAAGTGGGGGGCGGATGATGACGTCATCGAAAGTATCGGCACATTTCCAACGCACAAACGCCTGCTTTGAAGGAAAAAAACCAACGCCACCGAAAGCGAACCCTGCCGAGAGTTGTTTGGCAGCGTCTAACGGGTCAGGGCAGGGTGTGGCTGATAACAGGGGTATTTTGAAATCATACCTTCCGTAACGTCACGCTGAGTTTTCCTGCACTCCACCGGTGCATTGAGGAGAAGCGCTAATTTCAATCGTCGATTACGTCGCCATTTTAAATGCTAGTGCAGAAACACTTGGCATGCTTTACCTACAGCCTATATAGATTTGAATCCTTGAATATCGCGAAATTCTCAAAAAAGTGCTGCAGCTGCCCTTTAAGCCATCGCCATGTTTCATCCTTTTTCCTGCTTTAGTTAAGTTTACGACGCTTAGGCTATGAGGGACACCGCACTTGAGGGCTCCGAATAATTTCGTCTATATGATGTTTGTTAACGTGCACTGACGCCTTGCAGTGCACAGGTCTCTAGCGTTTCGACGGTCAGCAGCCGAGCATCATAACGACTCAACCACCGCTGCAGATGCTCTTTCTTTATGTCCTGCTAGAACCTTTCACCAGCGTGAATGGTTTCACTTTGACGGTTTAAAGCAAATTAGACTGATAAGAGCAAAAGCATGCTTTCTTTCACATGTGCACATGAAGCAAGAGCTTGATGTTGTATTAGCCTCTGAGACAAGGTAACGATTGGCAAAAATAATCGTTTGCAACTTCGGCGCACGCGTGAGCGCCGACGGAGCCCTCGAACACCCCTGTGTAGTGGCGTGGAGAGGTGGAAACGTCCAGGCCTTGTCTATCTAGCTGGCATAGCTCAGGGCCATATCCCACATCGGGGCAATGCGGCGTTGAGCTAGAGGCGAGTCTGCCATCACGCGAGTCTAAGATTGTAGAATGGAAGGCGTATCCAAGCCGCACTTGGTTAGGGCCCATAAATTTGTTGTGTTGTGTGTTCAGCCTGTACTATTGTCGTGCCATCCACTTCAGTACGGTAACTGTAGGTAATTAGGGACCCTGTTACCGTGGCAGTATCTTTCGGTCGATGTGTAGCTGCAAGCTTTTTTAACGTAAACGTTCTAATTCTCTAGCTCCGATAAAGACGCAATTTAAACTTTTTTTTTTCCCTGCCGTGTCTGCTACTTTGAGTTTTAACTCAATACGAATAACTGTTTTTCGACACCCAGCTCTTTCATGGCTGTACGTACGTTGTATCATTTTCTAGGAAGCTGCTGCATTGCTAAGGTCTCGCAAGTGCAGAGTATAATGGTCCACGTTACTATAGCTAGCAATGCTTATACAAGTATTACGCTTATACTTTCAACATCCACTGCAAAGCTAATTCTATGCGACACACTTTGAAACGACATATAAGCAGCAACTACAGATTTGCCGTAACGCATTATTGCGTGTCACTTTAGATAAGATGCATTCCTCGAAAGGTGCTCACATGGAATGAAGCTTTATTTTTAACTTAGGCCTACTGAACGCGTGCAACTTATGAGCAGTGAAAATCGAGTTCTGCAATAGTTTTAAGACATAACGACTTCTCGGTTCGTGACGGATTTTCGCGGCTAGAAACAATGCAAAAACGTGGTGGCTATGGGACAGATATATACAACACATGTCACTGGGGGAAAGAACCTGTAATTTATGTCTTTATTGCGCTCATATGGGCAAGTTGGTCGCTAGGAATTTCGGGATTGCTATTTCTTCAGTAGCGTGTCAGAAGTTTTACATTTCAGAGACATGTACTTAATTTTACAACGTCCCCTGTTAAGGGTATTATAACACTGCAGCAATATTTTGATCAAATGTTTAGGGGAATCCCCGAAGACGAAGCATATATGTTAAACTTCGTATGTTAAACAGAAACTTCTTAGTTAAAAAAAAACTATGAATTTGTGGCAGCTTTATCGCTTTCGTTTGCTGCCGCACTGCTTCACTTTAGCGGTTTCCAGTGAGCAATTACTCCCTTATAGCCAATGCAATCCATCGCAGTTGTCGTTAAGAATACTTTAAACGTCCTGCAGTTACGTGTATCTGTAGACATAAAAAAGCTCTTTACTATGGAGATATTCAGTCACTATTCGTAAAATTATAATGCTGCGGCTTCTGAGGGCTCTTTCTAATTTCTTCGCGAGTTTTTAACTGATGCCTTCTCTGTATGTAAAAACCAGAGGCTAGGAGGCTAGGTACCAAACTTGGACCCAGGGTTCGCTTCCCGCTTTCTATATTTTTGACGATATCTACAAAACGGCTTCTCTAGTGTCTTCTATGCCCACAAACAATTTTATAAGCGGATGATCTGGCCCTAAATTTACCACGCACTAAACGAAGCCAAGGTATTTGCAAATAATGAACAGCTGAGGACAATACAATGATTAAGAAGTAGGAGCTACTTAGCAATAATGAATCTTCATTTAAAAGACCTAGAACATGTGCACTACAGGTCTGAAAAATATCCTTTCATCAAAAAGACATATAGTAGCATTTATGGAAAGCCTCAATCGAGTGGCTCGATTGAGGTACACTCATAGAGACAATGTGAAAAAAATTAACCTTCGTTCAAGCCACATTAATGAACCAGAAACCATTTTAGCATTCACATGTTGGGCGTCCTTTGTTTCAAAGCATTTCATTCTCAAAGAACATTTGCATTAAGTCACGGGGGTTCAATTATCCATCGCACTTCGAACCGTCCTTTACTCTGTATGAAATAGAATAATGAAAATAAACGTCGCTGTCTTTGTATTTATCACGAGAACAACTCTACGCAGACCTAACATCATGGCTGTTCATTTAAGGTCACTAAGGATGATTCTGACCTCGCCTTTTTACCGGGGGAACTGAATCAACACGCTACAGGCATTCTTAGAAACTTCGAATTGCTTCCCTGCGCGGTCGATTTCCCCATTAAAATGGAAGAATAAACGTTTCGACTCCCGCATTTTTTTTTAATTGACCTCCCAGTGTAGGAGGAGTCGTTTAAAGCGTGGAATGCCTTTCAGCCAGTCGCGTGGCTGCTTGCAGTTGTGATATCGGCGGACTGATGGGTACTAATACGCGAAGCGATCTGCAAAAGCAAAGATTCCCCGCGTATTTTAATTTCTGCGAGCCTAATTTGCGGCTAAGTTGCCTGCGACTGAAACTATTCACGCAAACCTAAAAAGAAAACAAACACAAAAAAAGCGAAGACGAAGCCGCCATGCGACTGGCTGAAATGCATTGGTTGACTTCCGGATCTCGATGGACAGTTTAAGAAAAAGGCGGGAGCCGGGATGTTTTTTCTCGATTTAATACAGAAATCGGCCACACACGACCATAACTGGTAGATTCTAAGAATGATCGTAGCGTGTATATCGAGTTTCCGCGGTAAAAAGACGAGCGAATAATCTTTAGTGCACCTTTAAATTCGTGTTTACATACAAGCGGCACTTTGAGTGACCACCATCATAAACTTAAACAAAACATATAATTCTTCGATGTTGCTACTCCTTTCAAGTAACATTAGACTCGCTTATGGCAGTGACATCAATCGACCTGAACAGAGAACATAAATGGACGTCGAACTATATCATCTGTCAGCGCTATTGGGCGGAATCCCATTAACACCAGCACATAAAACCTCTCAAGGATTGCACCCGCTCTCAAACTACATTAATTAAGAGAACAATACACATCACTCTATTGAACTTGTTCTAGTGCAATAAACTTCGTTAAAATATTGCATTTTTAAAATGGATGATTAACTAGTCATCGGCTAAGGATCCAATTGCTTACATCAACGTTACCCTTACGAATATTTACTAGGCAATAATAAGTAAAAGTATGTATATCAGAGCAGATGTACTTGCTATCTGGACACGGCGTTGTGCTGCTGAACACGATGCCGTGCAGGAAATAACATAGTGAACGCCCTGTATTTGTGGCGGATCACGTTAAGCCGCGCCAAGTGGTGAAAATTATTTACAAACCCTGCTGCCATGAATATCATACGGCAGTTTTTTTGGAGGTGGGAAGGAATATAGAAAAATTGCGGGGAAAAAACCCTACAATCCTAAAAAAATATTTCACTTCTGACCACACAGACCACAAAGTATGCGACACCGTAACCTTCATCAGAGCTTTACACCTTTGAGCGCGGGTGGTTGCGGGAACCAATGAGTGATAATTTACAGGTTGCGGCACTATCTGAGATAGAAAAAGTTGTACTTTCCTTAGTAACAGCGTATAGAATTGGCAGAAACGGAGATCAAAGAAAATGTTTAAAATGCGCTCGAAATATCGTGTTCGGCATTCTCACATTCGGCGTACAGGATACATTGCTTTTTCGGTTCCTGAGGTTTCGGCATCTAAGGCAGCAGTTTAACATTTTGTGGTATTGTCTTTTCAAGTGGGGAATGCCAGTCGCAAATGTAATCATATTTTTTTATTCCTGACGCAAACGTACAATCTGCAACTTGACGACCTTCATTTATTGCTTATGTTGCTGCGTAGTGTCATTTCATTTCTACGGAATATGTCATACCACCCCGACCTCCTCGTCTCAGCCAGCTGAGGGCTACCTTTACGTTCAAGACAGCTAAGAAATGCGTGCATCGTGCGGTTCTGAAATCCATATATCATTTTAGAACGCGAGCTTAAATGTTGTGCTTGTCGCAGGTCTGCGAATCGGAAAGCAGATATAGTATAAAAATAGAAAGAAGACTACATTAAATTCCCTGCTTGGAGCGGATGGTGCCCCTGTCGACGACAACGACTACGTGCGGCCTAATGCTTCCTCCCACCTCACGGTTCACTTACCAACCATCACGTCGGCCAAGCATGCTAGTTAAATCTTTAAAGCCCTTCATTCCGCGTCGGTGCATTTTAGTGATTGCCTTTCCGTTTCTATTCTGCTTGACCGAGGGAACTGAACGTAAGTTCATTTTTGTACTATGAAAATGCTCGGCAAAAAGAACTCCAAGAAATTGCCCAATTTCTAAACACTTTCTTGTTTTAAAGCGCTGTGAGCATGACGAGCTCGGAGATTTTGGGAACGACTTGATTGTTTAACATGAACAGAAACAGCTTGTCACAGGCGCTTAAAATTTTGCCCTTGATGATTTGTGACCAGAAAAATTGCTACTTGCAAAAAATGGCTGCTACAAAGTGCATTCATGAATCACAATAAGATGTCATGTGATCACAAAATGAACAAGGGAGGGGAAAACCTCAGGTTGCTTGAGCCAACGTTTCGACAAGGGGACTTGTCTTCGTCTGGGCAAAGCGTTCATCATCGGCAGGGATTAAATAGGGCCTTCGCTCCGAGGAGGAAGGCCCCGGGTGGGGAAAGGAAAGTGGTGTGGGAGGGGATGCGTGTCAGGAAGGGGAGGGAGGTGAATCTTGATTCGTTATAGTGGAAAAACTTATATCCCGAGGGTGTGTAATGAACAAAGGCTTTGAAGGGGCTGCGACGGGGGGTTGGCGCTGGATGGACCTGAAAAACTCAGATAAGAGGATTAGTCAGCGTGGTACAGGGAAATGAGAACAAGGCAAACAAAATAGGCTGGCACTGGAAGGAGAAAGAAAGATGTCATGGGTTTTCAGGAAGCCTGCGAGGTTAAAACTTCAAATGTTACCACAGTCTGGTATTGTTAATTATGAACGCCTGTTATGGGACATACTTTCATGAACTAAATGTTTAGAACGGCATTGAAATGAATTAAAGCCCACATTTTCCTGAACCTACGGTAGGGGCTTAAGAAACCTATAATAATGTTCTATTAAAACAAAATTTCTAAGTCAAAATTTTGTGGACATAAAGCTTAACTTTAACTCCTAAACCTACAGAAAGAATGAATACTGGTGTCCGGCGCCGAAATACGTGCGTCTGGCTCATCTACCTTTTGGAATGTGACACAGTTGCTCTTCACGTCATGAGCAACAATTTCTATAAAACAAAAAGAGACACACTTTGGCAACGTCCAGGCTGGTATTCGTGACTTCCTTTTGCTAAAGGAAATACTTATGAAGCAGATACGTTTCCTCTAGCAAAGTGCGGTATTTTCCCCGTAAATAATGGGTGCTTAGGAAGAACTGCAAGGTGCCAAGAAATATTATTTCGATAAGAATTGTACCTATGTGCCCATTACCAGATCAGAGGTTACTTCATGGGTTTGTATTTTCTTATCTATGATTATTAGTTATTTGAAAGCGAGTTTGCGCCACGGAAGCTCCTTAAGGAATGTACCCTGTGCCGGTTTGTGCAGTGCACTACAGCAAACGCCTGTTAAAAAAAGGGGGCGTGAAATAAAATTCCCAAATATTAAGTAGTTGCCTTGAAATAAATGGGGAAGTAGTTCAGACTACGCAAATTTTTACTACTCTTTCGCATAAATACTTGCGACCCTGTATTTTACTGTCCTATTTGGTAAGCTTTATACGCAGTACCAATTTTGTATTGCTTTGAAGAATTTGAATTTTTCGAAGTATAAGGAAAGATGCGCTGGATTTTCGCCCTTCAACAATGTGCTCCAGGCTGAAAATACTTTTTTTATTATCATCATCATTTTATTTCGCGAACCTGTAATTAGCGCCTTTCGCTTAAATTTGATTATTCCTGGGTTTCCCAACGAGTCGCGCTATTTGTCGATAGTTGTGCGCTGAGATCTTGGTTTGAATGGCTGTGCCCGGAGTGTTTAGCGACAGTGGAGGCGTAGTGGAACGTATGCAACTTCGGTACCCAGAGACTGATATCTTGCATCCACGTGAGAACAAATGGAAAAGGTGGGCTAGTTTTGGTATTCTTCATTATTCTCCAGGAAAACCCTTGCTAACAAGTCATCTAAAAGTTTGTGAGGAGACAGACTTCAGCTGCTCTTTTCTTGTGAAGCACCACTGTATACTGAAGGGGACAAATAAGCGTAGAATTTTGATTAACACGGGTATTTGATCTCGTTTATACTTTAGAACATATAGCTGAAACATTGACATAGAAAATAATGTGCGTTTTTGGAATAAAAACTGAATTGTGAGTCAGCCGTATGGTGTCCTTTATTTCCACGTCCGTCGTTTTTTTTTAGCTGTTTTTTGTAGAAAGCGTCTCCTTGCAGCTCAGCTATGTTAACTTGTTTCTGAGCAAATCATTTCTGTTTTATTAAGCGTGATAGAATTCTCGTTTTGTGTAGTTGTACTCCAAGCACATGATGAAACTATTACAGCTTGGCTTTTATTTCAAGCAGCATAGTGAATTTATAATCTGTTTTATCACAACCCTGGCAACCTTTTTTGCTAGGCTATCAAAACTGGCGGGGCAATCTACTGCAAAGAGCAATTTTGGTGCTCATTCAGCGCAGTCGTGCTTCCTTTACTGCCTATGTGTGTAGTTCCTGCATACATTTAAGCCTTGCCGACCAGCAAACACGCTCATTTGTCTGTTCAGCTCATGGGGCACCTGTTTTACAGCGCAAGTAGTGACGGAAAATGTTGCTGTACTTAACATCTTAGCTGGGGTTGTTGAGACTTCTTGCAACGAAGCTTGTCCGTTGGGACACGCTTTGTGGTATATTTTAACATACAACTCTGAAGTTTTCACTTTTACTGCGGTAAGCAAAGAATTAGGGCGTCCTTAGCTCAGTAGCACTTCGTAATAAAACACATAATGACTTTATTCTGCTCCGTCATCTGGTCGGCATTTCTGGAATGCTAAAGCGTGCTATCGATGTTCAAGAGAATGCGGTCGTGTCCAAAAAGCACCAACCTTGTTAACAGGATATAAAATTGCAGAGGTATAGCCTTGGATTCCTGGTTGCATCTGTCTTGTTGCCGACAGGAGACAGCAAAGCTCAGAGGCTGTAATACCGAAACCGATTTCAGTCGTCTTAAAGCGACCGACTTCAGCGGAAAAGTTGGAATAAGATGTTAACATGAAATGGGAATAAAAATATTCTTGCTCATGTATCTATAGTGCAGTAATGTGACATCACAAAATTATTACGCATGTTGCAAAGGAAACCAATATATTGCCGAGAGTCTGAGAAGAACTAAACATAAGTTGTTGCACTTTAAAAGAGGGACAATAGGCGTTTGCATTTGTATTTCAAACTTGTAACAAAACTTACTGATAAATTGCCTTCGAATAACAGCAAAATATGCTCTTCGTTCCAATGCCACCAAGCGGTACCGACAGCAGTTCGTAATTGAAGCGCTGAAAGAATGGCGATGGTAAAGAGAAGTGTGCAGCCATTAGGGTACAAAATGGTCCGTTGTTACATTCATTTAAAATAGCAATTCATTTCTGAAATAACAAACTGCCACATAGATTCCCAACTGATATGTAGGACATTCGAGCAGTCGCGATCCTATTTTAGAGTGCATGGATGGCATTAACACACGACGATTACCAATGAAAAATTTGTCTGTTCTGTGCGTATAATTCTTCATTTCGAAATGCTTACTTCTTCTAATGACATTTTCTATTCCAGTCTCGCATGGTGAAACGCTCGTCTTCCCAAAGCTTCTGCAGAGCCGCAGTGAAAATGGTGCGAAAGTGATAAAAATCACAGATGATCTAACCCTTAACTTGGAAAAGAGTTCGGTTGTAGAGAAGGAATTCTTGCTTCGGACGTATCAAGGACATGTAATGCAGCACACTTACGTAAGTATTACATGAATTAGTTTTTGTGTTTAAGAAACAGGATGCCGTTTTCTTAGTTGTGTTGTTATAAAATATGATATTTGGTTTCATCGACAATTTGGAGGAATTACCAGC
The DNA here is from genome assembly GCF_055824585.1 of Amblyomma mixtum. Lineage (NCBI taxonomy): Eukaryota > Metazoa > Arthropoda > Arachnida > Ixodida > Ixodidae > Amblyomma > Amblyomma mixtum. Next base: position 26,898,491 of record NC_143020.1, on the reverse strand, counting down.
GGGAAATAGTTATTCACACCTTAAAAAATACAAGGAGAGTTTAGTTGTTATTTTTGTTCTACTGAATCTGTTGACGAAACGTTTATGCACACGATGCATTTTTATAGGCATATTTTTGTAGTCACCCAAGATAGAGCGTATGTATAAGAAACCTCATGTTAACATACTGAACAAACGGGCCCAAGGTGCTCTCAGAGCACTAAAAAGCAATTGTTCTAAGAATCAGTAAAGAAGATAGCACAAAAAGACCTATTACGCGGTCTTACAAACCACAGTTGAAGCACAGTGCATTTAATAAATTGCCATCTTCGTTTTTGCTGCTATTGCCATGAAATGAAAATAGAAGATAGCGGAAGCTCACAAAAAAAGAGAAAGCAAATGATCCGAAGACTGGAACTTCCAAAGTGGTAATTTTAAAGGTTATTTTTGTTGGTCTATTATTCTTGCTGCAGGATATATCTCTTAATGCCTCTATTCTTTTATGGCAAGCATATTAAGTTTGCTCTTTGTCATGCTCGCTTGTTGCAAGTCTAAACCAAAAAAAAATGCTCAAGAGTTAACGTCCAGCCCTGTTCTAGCAATTAATGGGCATCAGTGGACGCATCTCCATTCATTTGGTGCTGTGGAGGGACACAAGACGCAAATTTCAAAACTGTCATGCTACAAGAAGTAGGGTCTGAAAGCCACTCCCGACAACTTATGATTTGCGCAAATGTTCCCTGAGCGTTTATGATGACGCCCCTTGAGAACCATTAGCCATAAAAAGGACAGCGACCTAATTCTTTTTTGCAGCCGTAACTCAAGAAGGAATGTTCGCGAAGTTCCGAAGTGCCTTCGTAGCCTCTCCTGCTAGGAGTATTCTTATTTAAATGTGAAGTTAAAAGTAGAGAAACATCTCGCGTATTCGGCGCTGACAGTGAGCCCTGCCGAAAACGAGAGAGCGGGGACGGTCGCAGTCATATGGTTACAAGGGAAGGCTATATAGCTCCCACAGACATGTCCTAGTTAAAGCAAAGTTTGTCTTGAAAAAGGGTGCGAACCCTGGACTACCGCCTCACCGGATCAGTCGCTCTACCAACTGAGCTAACAGGGACGGTTAGCATATGATATGGCGAGAGCGAATCGATCAAGAACTCGAAGTTGGAACGGTGTTATTCAAATGCTTTAGGAGAATCCACTAGTGCGGAGTACATTGGTAATAACAGAGTAAATAGGCATTGGCATCCACCTATCACAGCTATACAACTACAAAGGAAGGCATGCAGCTTCCGTAGAAACATCATAATTAAAGAAATGGGCGGGTGCCAGTGAGTAAATGCTCCTTTATTACAAATCTAATCTACCCTGGGTTATTCTCCTAAAGCAGTTGACCAGTGCGGACACAGTTATCACTCATCTCATCGTCAATGAAGGGTGAAAATTCTTTGAATTTCCTTTCAGTTTGAACAAACAACCGGTTTTTGATGACTGTAATTCACAAGTGTGGATTAGCGTACCTGTAGGTGCATGCTTCCACAGTATTCACAGCACAGTCCGCCTGAGTTTCCAGCAAGAATACACTTTGAATTCAAATAGCTGACAGCAAGCACCCCTCATGCTGGATTTAAAAATTGGGCCTTTATTTGATAGGCTACATGGTTTTCGCACATGTTTTGCCGCAGGCAGGAAAAACAATGACAATGTTTGTTGCACATAGCCAGTCTGCTAGTTGTCGCGCACGCGAGAAATCATTCGTTCTTCTCCGAGACTTCGTGAATATTGGCTGATACTTTAAATTTGAGTGCTGATTATGGACCGTCAAAAATAATGAGGGCATACAATTGACCCAAACGTTGTTAAATTTTGCAGCGCGAGGGTAGTTAGCAATTTCATTGTCACTTGCTATGCCTTACAGAGCAGCAAGCTTGAGATGCTGTTTAAGAAATTAGCATAGAAGTCAATTGGTTATGCTAATTTTATTTATTTTTTATTTTTTATTTTTTATTTATTTGCACAGAGTTGAAAAACCTATGTATGAAGAAATAAAAAAAAAAGTTTCTGTATACAATTTTCTATCACTTTGTTGCATCGCATATGGATGAGCCGAAACGATTCAGGAGAAAGGCTGGCCTGTAAATCGCAGCGAATAAAATGCTAGATTGTATCGACCGTAACGACTTTCCATACAATTCGTTCCCTCGAAAATAAGAAAACTATTAAAAAATGGCTGAGGCTTAACTTGGTTAACCCTGGTCAGATGCGAAGTCCGAGACGCGCGTTGGGTGGGCGCCTGGATTGCCACGGAAGCCGCGTCCGCCTGCTCGGTGAACCCTCATCTTCCTCTGTCGTGACGTCATGTGTCACGCGGTATGTCACGTGGTGTGAGGTCACTGTACCACGTGTTGTGCACGGCGCATAGCCACGGCGAAGGGCTGTAGTGTACCTCCGTCTTCCTCTGTCGTGACGTCATGTGTCACGTGGTATGTTACGTGGTGTGACGTCACTGTACCACGTGGTGTGCACGGCGCATAACCACGGCGAAGGGCTGTAGTGTACCTCCGTCTTCCTCTGTCGTGACGTCATGTGTCACCTGGTATGTCACGTGGTGTGACGTCACTGAACCACGTGGTGTGCACGGCGCATAACCACGGCGAAGGGCTGTAGTGTACCTCCGTCTTCCTCTGTCGTGACGTCATGTGTCACGTGGTATGTCACGTGGTGTGACGTCACTGTACCACGTGGTGTGCACGGCGCATAACCACGGCGAAGGGCTGTAGTGTACCTCTAGTAATATGAGGAGAGTTTCAAATTGGGCTAGTTGGTGGTTGTTATTCTCGTGCAGGCTATCCGACACCTTTGCTCGTTTCCGTGGCAGAGAAAGTGCTAAGAAGGACAGTCCGAACAAAGGACCAAGGCAATGCCAAAGAAAAGAAGAGGCCTGTGGTTATCCCATACGTCCATGCACTTTCCCACAACCTGAAAAAGGTTGCACAAAGACACGACGTAAAAGTTGTTTTTTCAGCACCCAAAAAATTGAAAGCAATGTGCGCGAAAGTAAACGACGAAGACAATGCCGAGAAAGAGGTGTCATGTGGCGTCAAACATGAGACAAAGTTCGTGGAATGCCGCGAAGGTGTTGTGTATAAGATACCGCTATCATGCGGGCAAACGTACGTTGGCCAGACCAGTAGGTGCCTCAATGAGAGGCTCAGAGAACATAGGCGCAACTGCAGTCTTGTCAACTCACCGGGAAATCTGGCAGCGCATTGCGCCAGGTGCAAAAATTGCACACCTCACTTTAAGCAGACAGCAATACTGCTCGGTTCAAGAGAGAAGCTAATCAGGGAACTTTGGGAAGCATACTGCATACAATCAGGAAAAGAAGGGCCATGTGTAAGCGTGCCTTCTATCGAGCTCTCAAATCAGGAAAAAGAATTTTTGGAAAAATAAAAACAAACAGCTAAGTCAGAAAGATAATGCATGTTTTTTACTGCTGGACAGGACGTTAAAAGATATCTTGCCATGACGATGTGATCACGGATTTGTTTTTGTTTTTGTTTTTGTCTTGACAATGCCTATATATACATGCACTCAGGAATAAACTTGCAGTTGATAGTTTGCGCACATCTGTTCTGTGTTGTCCCTGATTGTGTCCCAGTTCCTTCGTAAGCGCAACAATGCACGAGAAGTCTAGTAATATGCTTCGCATAAAACCGTTTGCTAAAACTTTTGCCTAACAATTTTGCCACGTATGTGTAGTTACACTTTCTTCTAAATGGTGCTACCAGTCTTCATGATGTGTTAAACTGAAACCCCTGTGCCCTGTTCACTTCTAAGTGATAATTGAAAACATACTTAAAATCGAAAATCACACTGAGTGCTTATGTCATTGATTAGGAACCACAGGCCTAAAGCATGCAGAATTTTCCCACAACTGTCGCCCCCATGAGTGATTTAGGAGCCAAAAATTTATTGCAACAGAAGGTGCCAACTTACGTTGCTCTCCAAGAAAAGTGTTTGCAAGCTTTTCGTATTGGTGTTTCCATTTGCTTCGAGATACTTCCACTTATGAGCACCGACCTTGCACGCAGCGCTGCAGGTCTTTACTAAAAGCGAAAGAGTAAGCAGCATCAATTTTCGCGTGCCGAACTCTTAATTTCCAAGTAGGATGCAAAGCATTCTTTATGCACTACAATGGCGTATTATTAAGAAATACAACTTTACACAATCCTTTGCTTTCAGATGGACGGTGAAGTACTGGAGGAAGATTTGTATCATGACCCTCGATCCTTTGCTTCTGTAATGGTCTCTGAAGAAAATGGACTGCAAGTGGTACGATGTTGCTATACAGCATTTTAGTGTAGGGGGCCCAGGAAGTTTTCTTCCTTATCTCTTTGTTGCTTTAAACAGTCTTGCAATCTGATCCAAGTCGCCTCCACGTATCTAATTGTTGGTGCAGTAAAGACTTCCTAACTTTTTTTAGTAGCCGGAAAAAAAGTTTCCCGCATAACAATTACTAAAAAAACTATATATATCAGCAGCGCGAACACCACAAAGGAAGAAGAAGGAGAAGAAGGTAAAGAGCGCTCAACTTCCAACTTTTATTTGAGCAAAAATTGAACCCGCACTTTTATACACATACCAGGTAAAATCCCACCAGGGGGGTAATCAAGGCGTGCTATCGAATTGGGACCAACACGATGTCCAGGGCATCAAAATGATAACTACTATCACACTATACAAAGACTTCCATGAAAAGCACGAATGACATGCGGAAAAAACAAGACAATGTAAAAACAGGGCTGAGTGTGCGCAAATGGAAAAATGGAAAAAACAGGGTTGAGGGCGCGAATTTTGCTAAAACCATGAGAAGGCCAGAACACGGTAAAAAGGTAAAAACAGGGTTGAGTGTGCGAAAATGGAAAAAATGGAAAAACAGGGTTGAGGGCGCGAATTTTGCTAAAAGAAAAAAAAACGTGAGAAGGCGAGACATGGTAACAACGTAAGCGATGCGAAGGGATGAGCGCCAACAATTAACACGGCTAGAACTAAAATGCAGTGTGCCCCTAAAAACCAGGTAAAATCAGGTAAAACCAGAGAGAAAGGTGATTTCTTTTTCAGATAATGAGATGGAAGGGGTGCTTACGCAACCTTCTTTGAGCCCTGAGAAGTAGGTAGCTTCAATGATTTCGCGTGTTAATTGGTTTTTATGTTTCTTTAAGACGGTTGCTTTCTTAAAATGAGGAATGCACTTCTTTTGGCTGTCACATACGCTGCAATGGGCGGGCAGGTTCCTCAAAGGCGCCCCAGTTAGATCGTTCCTATGTTCCATTAACCTTTCGTTTAAGCATCTTCCTGTTTGGCCTATGTACTCCTTACCGCAAGCTAAAGGTATAGAGTATACAACACCCTCGGCACAAGACACAAAAGGATCTCGGTGCCTGGTTGTACAGCCACTATTCTTTTTCTTTTTATTAACTTTGTTGCACAGGCTTGACAGGCGCAGAGGGGCTGAAAAGACTACGTCTACGCCTGCTTTTCTGCCAATTTTCTTCAGATTATGCGAGATTTGGTGCAGGTATGGCAGAACTGCGACCCTTTTGTTCCGCTGCCGCGTATCATCCGGGGGTTCACATTCATGCTTCATACTTATCAGGACTTTTTTTGCAACAGACGAAAGGAGAGATTGCGGGTATCCTGATTGCTTCAGCCTCAGCACTTGGCTCGAAAAACTGTCCTGCAACCTGTGGTGACACGATTTTGTGAGTGCGTTCTTAAAAGTTGACTTCACTATATTCCTTTTTACAAGTTTTGAATGGGCTGAATCGTAGGGTAGGATGGGATTATTGGCTCTTGGTTCAAATAACCAGCACACATGGTTCTCTCCGAAAAACAACTTTAACTCTAGAAACCGCATCGCGTTTTGTTCTGGGAATTCATGAGTAACTTCAAGAGGTGATATTGCCACGCGCCTAAGTCGAAGACGACGACGAAGCGGCGGTGGGCTCTCGTGGCGCGCTTTTCTGTTCTGTGTCGTGGAAGCTGGCTCGATAATTAAAAAGAAGGCTCCCGGTCTTGGGTTCTTTCTGACGTCTACCTTCACGGCTCCTCTGGTCGTGACACTGGTGGAGGTGCGGCCGATGCTCCCTACTCCTGAGGACGACTCGACGCGTCCGCCTCTTGTGACCACCCCTGTCCATCGTGCCAGCCGGAGGATCCGCGGCCTGTCCCCCGAGGCCCTTCCTATTGTCAGCGCGCCTTCAACTACCACTCCACTCATGGCGACGCCACTGCCCGCCCTGCCTACGACTGTCCCTGCAGCCAGCCCCACCTATCTCACCCTTCAGACTCCACGCACGCCTAAGCCCTTTCACGGCGACCTGTTTGAAGATGCCGAAGACTGGTTGACTCACTACGAACGGGTCGCGACCTTTAACTGCTGGGACGACGCTACAAAGCTGCGTAACGTTTACTTCAGCCTTGAAGACTCTGCACGAACGTGGTTCGAAAACCATGAGAATACTTTCTCTACGTGGCCGGACTTTCGACGTCAGCTCCTGAGTACGTACGCTAACAGCGACCGCCGGGAGAGCGCAGAGCGTGCACTGTCCTCTCGAATTCAGCTTCCCAATGAGGGTGTTGCCATGTACGTCGAGGATGTGAAGCGTCTTTGCCATCGCGCTGATCCGGCCATGCCTGAAGAAAAAAAGCTGCGGCACCTGATGCGCGGCGTAAAAGACCAGCTCTTTTCCGGCCTCGTGCGGAACCCGCCCAACACCGTCGCGGAGTTCCTGGCCGACGCCGTGCATATGGAGAAATTGCTGCAGCAAAGATCCCATCAGTACGACCGGCAACTGCGCCAAACGTCGACTCTATCAACGTTGGACCGGTTCGACCATGATCCCAGGACGAATCCGGACTCCCTTCGCCAACTCATCCGTTCCGTGGTCCGCGAGGAGCTGCCGCACCTTCAAGCCACATTTGCCCCTCGCGTCGATTCCGTCACCAGTGTCATCCGCGAGGAAGTCCGACAGGCACTCAGGGCACAAGACGCTGCAGCTGTGCCGGCGCCGCAACCGACCCCATACGATCCCGCGCCGTACCCGACTCCTGTCCAGCCAGTCACGTACGCGGACGTCGTGCGCCGCGCGGCCCCATCTCCTGGGCCTTCGCCTTACACCGCACCATTGGTCGCGGTGCACTCTGCCCAGCCGACTCCTTACTGGGCGGATCGGCGCCAGGCACCGCGGAAGACTGACCTCTGGCGCACTCCGGATCAACGCCCGCTCTGCTACCACTGTGGTGAGGCCGGCCATCTCTACCGGCGGTGCCCCTATCGCGAAATGGGACTACGCGGTTTTTCTGTCGACAGCCCCCGTCCACGCCCTGGAGAGCGCCCTCAAGACATCGCCGAGTATGTCACCCGCCAGCGTAGTTCACCATCTCCTCCGCGCCGCGAGTCGCGATCGCCCTCTCCACGCCGGTCTTCGCTCTCTGGGTCCCGTTTCGCCTCAGGACAACGTGGTTCCTCGAGCCCTCGTCGGGAAAACTAGCTCCGGCGGCCTTTGGAGGCGAGGCCGCCGAACGCCGTTCCGACGCAAAGCTTCCACCGCCGCAGCAACTGAATCGCCCCGACGTCGCACGCCGCATCGCTGCACAGTTTTCCCCGACGCGCCTTTCGTATCACCGCGATGCCGCAACCACGATCGCCGACCCGCTTCCGCCGCCGCACCGACCCAATCGCCCCGACGCCGAACGCCGCATCGCCGAAGAGTTTCCCCCAACGCGCCGCTTGAATCGCTCCGACAGCGCAACCCCAGTCGCCGACCAGGTTCCGCCGCCGCACCGACTGAATCCTCCACAACAGCCATCGACGGGCCGTGCTGAAGGCAGGGTCTCCTTGGATATCCCTGTTCTCGTCGACACAAAGGAGGTCAGCGCGTTGGTTGATACGGGCGCTGATTACTCTATTCTTAGCGGACGGCTTGCGACGGCCCTGAAAAAAGTGACGACACCCTGGGACGGTCCCGACATACGCACGGCAGGCGGACATCTTGTCGCACCACTCGGCATGTGTGCGGCCCGGGTTACGGTTCGAGGCTGCACATTCGTTGCCACTTTTCTCGTTCTCCGCGAATGTTCTCGCGATGTCATCCTTGGCATCGACTTTCTTCGCGAGCACGGTGCGATCATAGACCTCCCGAACCGCTTGGTGACGTTTTCTACCGCAATGGCCACAGAAGAACCTGCGCACCAGGGTTCTCGGTCCGCCCTGCGAGTCGCCGACGATAACGTTACGGTGCCACCACGTGCCAGCATTCTCACGAGAGTTACCTGCGACGAGCCACATAGGGGACTCCGGGTTATCGAGCCTAATGTCTCCCTCGTACTCACTAAGGGGGTTGCGGTGGCACGGGGCCTTGGATCCTTTCATGACGGTTGTACAGAGGTCCTTGTCACCAACTTCTGCAATGAACATCGACATCTGTTCCGTGGCACATTCATCGCTTACGTTGACCATGTTCAGGAAGTGGCCGAATGCTTTGCTTGTGCGGAGGACACACCTGGAGCTGACGCCGAAGCGGTCACCAGCGTAGACATAAATCCTGGCCTTCCACCCACTGAAAAGAGGCAACTCCAGGACCTCTTGCGGGAGTTTGGTGCGTGTTTCACGTCGTCGTCCAAAGTGCGCCAAACGTCGATAGTTAAACACCGCATTATCACGCATGAAGGAGCCCGACCCATCCATCAGCAGCCCTATCGTGTGTCCCCTCGTGAGCGAGATGCTATTCAAACACAGGTCGAAGAGATGCTCACAGACGGCGTCATCCGACCGTCAAGCAGTCCGTGGTCGTCTCCTGTCGTCCTCGTGAAAAAGAAAGACGGGACACTACGGTTCTGCGTCGACTACAGGAAGCTGAACAGTGTGACCAAGAAAGACGTGTACCCGCTCCCGCGTATCGACGACTCCCTCGACCGACTTCGTCAAGCCAAGTACTTCTCTTCGGTCGACCTCAGAAGTGGTTATTGGCAGATAGAAGTTGATGAGAGGGACCGTGAGAAAACCGCCTTCATTACACCGGACGGGCTGTACGAATTTCGCGTCCTCCCATTCGGGCTCTGCTGTGCTCCTGCCACGTTCCAAAGAATGATGGACACCGTTCTCACCGGTTTGAAGTGGCAGACCTGTCTTGTTTATCTTGACGATGTCATCATTTTTTCCGCAACGTTTACGGAACATCTGCACCGCCTCAGGACTGTCCTCAAAGCCGTTCGATCCGCCAACCTCTCCCTCAAACCAGAAAAATGCCATTTTGGGTTCACCGAATTGAAGTTCCTCGGGCACGTCATTAGTGCTGACGGAATCCGCGCTGACCCAGAGAAGCTTGCTGCCGTTGCTGCCTTTCCGGTCCCCTCCCACAAAAAAGCAGTCCGTCGTTTTCTGGGCCTGTGCTCCTATTATCGCCGCTTCATTAGAAACTTCGCCCAGCTCGCCAGCCCTCTGACGCTCCTAACCCGTGATGACACATCATTTTCCTGGGGCAACGAACAACAGACTGCCTTCGACGAGTTACGACGCCTACTCCAATCACCGCCCATCCTGGCACATTTCGAAGAAGATGCCGATACGGAGGTGCACACGGATACGAGCAACGTCGGTCTTGGCGCCGTTCTAGTTCAGCGGCAAAACGGTGTTGACAAAGTAATTGCCTACGCCAGCCGCGCACTGTCGCGTGCTGAGTTGAACTACTCTACCACGGAAAAAGAATGTTTAGCGGTAGTCTGGGCCGCCGCCAAGTTCCGCCCATACCTCTATGGCAGACCGTTTCGTATCGTCACCGACCACCACTCGCTGTGCTGGCTGAAAAATTTAAAGGACCCTTGCGGCCGCTTAGCACGTTGGGCATTACGCCTGCAGGAATTCGACTTCACCGTCACCTACAAGTCAGGCCGGAAACACACCGACGCTGATACCTTGTCACGCGCTCCCGTCGAACCTCCTCCGCAAGACACCACCGACGATGATAGCTTCCTTGGAGCGGTCAGCACATCTGAGCTCGTTTCCAGACAGCGTGCCGACGCCGAGCTCCGTCTGCTCATCGAACATATCGAAGGTGGGTGCCCTGAAATACCACGAAACCTAGCTCGTGGACTATCGTCGTTCTGCCTGCGGAGAGGGGTGCTTTATAAAAAGAACTCTACTTCAAGTCCGACAACTTACCTGCTCGTCATACCGTCTGATCTGCGGGATGAAGTCCTCTTTGCCTGCCATGATGAACCGACTTCCGGCCACCTTGGAGTTACCCGCACCTTATCCCGAATCCGGCAGAACTATTACTGGCCCAACCTAACTTCAAGTGTCAAGCATTATGTCCGGACATGCCGGCAATGCCAGCGGCGAAAAAAACCCGCGCTCAAGCCTCCTGGACTGCTTCAGTGCATCGAGCCGCCACAAATACCATTCGACAAAGTCGGCATGGACCTCCTGGGGCCATTTCCTCTCTCGTCTTCCGGCCACAAGGGGATCGTAGTCGCCACAGACTACTTGACCCGCTACGCTGAAACGAAGGCCCTTGCGCGAGGTACTGCCGCTGAAGTTTCCCACTTCTTTATGCACGACATCGTGCTTAGACACGGCGCCCCATCGGCCATCATTACTGACCGCGGCAAGGCGTTTACAGCCCGACTCCTACGTGACATCTTAGCGCTTAGCCATACTGCTCATCGACCAACAACAGCGTATCATCCCCAAACCAATGGTCTAACGGAACGGCTCAACAAAACATTGGCGGACATGATCTCGATGTACGTCGACGTTGAACACAAAACCTGGGATGAGGTCTTGCCGTACGTCACCTTCGCATATAATACCGCGACGCAGGAAACCACCCAGTTCACCCCGTTCCGTCTCGTGTATGGCAGAGAGGTCCGCATGATGCTAGACGCCATGCTGCCGTACGGCGACGCAGAGCTTCCCCCTGAAGCTGGCCACTTCGTGGAGCAAGCAGAGCAGGCCCGTCAGCTGGCCCGCTTGCACATCAAGGACCAGCAATCCGCCGATGCCCGATACTATAACCTTCGGCACAGGGACGTGCACTACGAGCCGGGCGACCACGTGTGGGTGTGGACACCAGTGTGCCGCAAGGGATTGTGCGAAAAGCTTTTAAATAGGTATTTTGGCCCGTACAGAGTCCTGCGCTGCCTGAACAGCGTCAACTACGAAGTTGTCCCCCATGGAACTGTGGTCTCCGGCCCTCAGCGTCAACGGCCTGAAATCGTGCATGTAGTGCGCTTAAAGCCGTACTTTTCGCGTGACTGAGCGCTGTGTTTACGCTGTTTCGTACCTTTTCCCCTTACCCCACGTGTGTACTTGACTCTCCCTGCATGTCATCTAGCGCGCACTGTATAGTTCACCTTACCCCCAGTCTTTTCTTTGTTCCTCTTCCCCTCACTGTACATACCCCATTCCACATCGAGACGATGTTTGCTTTCGCGGGGGGGAATAATGCCACGCGCCTAACGCGCCGCGCGGCCTCCGCGCTGAGTCGAAAACGACGACGAAGCGGCGGTGGGCTCTCGTGGCGCGCTGTTCTGTTCTGTGTCGTGGAAGCTGGCTCGATAATTAAAAAGAAGGCTCCCGGTCTTGGGTTCTTTCTGACGTCTACCTTCATGGCTCCTCTGGTCGTGACAATATAGTATTAGAAAAAATGTGGAGGACTTGAGTTGCTTCTGTTTTAAAGGCTTCAGTGTCGCAATCTAAGAGGACCAGGAAGTCATCGACGTACCGGAAAATTTTTAGAACGCTTGAAGACTCAAGCTTGTCCTTCAAGGATCTGTCATGCATAGCGAGGAAAAGGTCGCTCAAAATGGGGGCGATGCATGACCCTATACATATGCCTTGCTTTTGTATGAATCTCGAACCGTTCCACTCTGCCACTGTTGATTTTAGGTAAGCGCATAGCAATTCAATGAAGCCATCCGCAGAAACGCCACACTCATTTTGGAAGGCCACCACACCGTGTCTATCGATGGCGTCACGAACACATTGTATGAGGGCATCGTGAGGAATGGAATAAAACAGGTTCTTTATGTCAATGGAGAAGCTATTGAACAACTTTGTTCTGTTTTCGTGCAAGAATCTGACGACTTCTTCGGTGTTTTTTGCAAGAAAGGGGTCATTGACTGGAAGTCGCTTGAGGTTGCTTTGGAGAAACTTGGCGACTTCTTTTTGCCAGGTTAACTTCTCCGACACAATCACACGCAAAGGGCATCCAGTCTTATGCGTCTTCACAGTAAAAAACATTTCCAGACAGCCAGTCTTTTTCCTTTGTATTGTGCGTGAAAGGTTCTCTAAATTCAGTTGCTGGCACAGCTTCTTCGCATTACTCCCTAGTTTTGATTCGGATGTTGTGCATTTTACAAAATTTGCTTGAACTGCTTCCGCGGCCTTTGACATGAACACGCGTTTCGGAAGGACGGCAAAACCTCCTTCCTTGTCGGCGGTTAACAAGGACACATTTTCCTTCATTAAAAATGAGACAGTCTTCTTGATTGGGAACCTGTGCCTTTCGGCGCTACAACGCCGGACCAGGTCCACTCCGTCCGCGGTACATCGATCCGCCTCCGCCGCTGGGGCGAGGCTAGAAACTTGCCTGACCATGGTCAACATTTCCGGCGCTGTCCTCCTCGGTTCCACCGCGAACTTGGGTCCGTGACCAAGGAAACGCTGGACTTCCTCTGGGATGCTCCTGACACCTCCCACGAGGTGGACGGGGTTTTCAGTCTTTTTCTGCTTTGGAGGCACGAGAGCACGCAAGCACGGAAGTGCCTGCTGCCAGAGGCACTCTGTCGTTCGGCTGACTTGTGTCGCAACTTCACGCCATTGCCTTGATGCTGCTGGCATTGGCGTCGATGTGAACACCATTAACCGCAGGTTTTCTCTGTGGAGGCTCGCCTGGTGCTGCCATTCCGAACGCAAGATTTTGCACAGGCGGGTGGCATGGCCGACAGTGGGCTGGATGCCGCCGAACAGCTTCAGAAGTTCAGGTGGGAGCACCTTACGTCGAATGCAGAAGCCGAGAATTCTTCCCTGGCAGGAGGATGCCGCGGTGAGGTATACTACGTAGCCGGGATCAGTTTCTGAAGAAAGGAAAGGGCCCGTAGAACAAGAAATGTACTTGAATAACACCATCTGTCGGGCTAGTTGGTTGCGATCCATATGTATCAGCAACGCGAACACCACACAGGAAGAAGAAGGAGAAGAAGGTAAAGAGCGCTGAACTTCCAACTTTTATTTGAGCAAAAATTGAACCCGCACTTTTATACACATACCAGGTAAAATCCCACCAGGGGGGTAATCAAGGCGTGCTATCGAATTGGGACCAACACGATGTACAGGGCATCAAAATGATAACTACTATCACACTATACAAAGACTTCCATGAAAAGCACGAATGACATGCGGAAAAAACAAGACAATGTAAAAACAGGGCTGAGTGTGCGCAAATGGAAAAATGGAAAAAACAGGGTTGAGGGCGCAAATTTTGCTAAAACCATGAGAAGGCAAGAACACGGTAAAAAGGTAAAAACAGGGTTGAGTGTGCGAAAATATAAAAAATGGAAAAACAGGGTTGAGGGCGCGAATTTTGCTAAAAGAAAAAAACGTGAGAAGGCGAGACACGGTAACAACGTAAGCGATGCGAAGGGATGAGCGCCAACAATTAACACGGCTAGAACTAAAATGCAGTGTACCCCTAAAAACCAGGTAAAATCAGGTAAAACCAGAGAGAAAGGTGATTTCTTTTTCAGATAATGAGATGGAAGGGGTGCTTACGCAACCTTCTTTGAGCCCTGAGATGTAGGTAGCTTCAATGATTTCGCGTGTTAATTGGTTTTTATGTTTCTTTAAGACGGTTGCTTTCTTAAAATGAGGAATGCACTTCTTTTGGCTGTCACATACGCTGCAATGGGCGGGCAGGTTCCTCAAAGGCGCCCCAGTTAGATCGTTCCTATGTTCCATTAACCTTTCGTTTAAGCATCTTCCTGTTTGGCCTATGTACTAATTACCGATCCCTTGTGGGATCGATGTACCGCGGACGGAGTGGACCTGGTCACGCGTTGTAGCGCCGAAAGGCACAGGTCCCCAATCGAGAAGACTGTCTCATTTTTAATGAAGGAAAATTTGTCCTTGTTAACCGCCGACAAGGAGGGAGGTTTTGCCGTCCTTCCGAAACGCGTGTTCATGTCAAAGGCCGCGGAAGCAGTTCAAGCAAATTTTGTAAAATGCACAACATCCGAATCAAAACTAGGGAGTAATGCGAAGAAGCTGTGCCAGCAACTGAATTTAGAGAACCTTTCACGCACAATACAAAGGAAAAAGACTGGCTGTCTGGAAATGTTTTTTACTGCGAAGACGCATAAGACTGGATGCCCTTTGCGTGTGATTGTGTCGGAGAAGTTAACCTGGCAAAAAGAAGTCGCCAAGTTTCTCCAAAGCAACCTCAAGCGACTTCCAGTCAATGACCCCTTTCTTGCAAAAAACACCGAAGAAGTCGTCAGATTCTTGCACGAAAACAGAACAAAGTTGTTCAATGGCTTCTCCATTGACATAAAGGACCTGTTTTATTCCATTCCTCAGGATGCCCTCATACAATGTGTTCGTGACGCCATCGATAGACACGGTGTGGTGGCCTTCCAAAATGAGTGTGGCGTTTCTGCGGATGGCTTCATTGAATTGCTATGCGCTTACCTAAAATCAACAGTGGCAGAGTGGAACGGTTCGAGATTCATACAAAAGCAAGGCATATGTATAGGGTCATGCATCGCCCCCATTTTGAGCGACCTTTTCCTCGCTATGCATGACAGATCCTTGAAAAACAAGCTTGAGTCTTCAAGCGTTCTAAAACTTTTCCGGTACGTCGATGACTTCCTGGTCCTCTTAGATTGCGACACTGAAGCCTTTAAAACAGAAGCAACTCAAGTCCTCCACATTTTTTTTTCTAATACTATATCACCTCTTGAAGTTACTCATGAATTCCCAGAACAAAACGCGATGCGGTTTCTAGAGTTAAAGTTGTTTTTCGGAGAGAACCATGTGTGCTGGTTATTTGAACCAAGAGCCAATAAGCCCATCCTACCCTACGATTCAGCCCATTCAAAACTTGTAAAAAGCAACATAGTGAAGTCAACTTTTAAGAACGCACTCACAAAATCGTGTCACCACAGGTTGCAGGACAGTTTTTCGAGCCAAGTGCTGAGGCTGAAGCAATCAGGATACCCGCAATCTCTCCTTTCGTCTGTTGCAAAAAAAGTCCTGATAAGTATGAAGCATGAATGTGAACCCCCGGATGATACGCGACAGCGGAACAAAAGGGTCGCAGTTCTGCCATACCTGCACAAAATCTCGCATAATCTGAAGAAAATTGGCAGAAAAGCAGGCGTAGACGTAGTCTTTTCAGCCCCTCTGCGCCTGTCAAGCCTGTGCAACAAAGTTAATAAAAAGAAAAAGAATAGTGGCTGTACAACCAGGCACCGAGATCCTTTTGTGCCTTGTGCCGAGGGTGTTGTATACTCTATACCTTTAGCTTGCGGTAAGGAGTACATAGGCCAAACAGAAAGATGCTTAAACGAAAGGTTAATGGAACATAGGAACGATCTAACTGGGGCGCCTTTGAGGAACCTGCCCGCCCATTGCAGCGTATGTGACAGCCAAAAGAAGTGCATTCCTCATTTTAAGAAAGCAACCGTCTTAAAGAAACATAAAAACCAATTAACACGCGAAATCATTGAAGCTACCTACTTCTCAGGGCTCAAAGAAGGTTGCGTAAGCACCCCTTCCATCTCATTATCTGAAAAAGAAATCACCTTTCTCTCTGGTTTTACCTGATTTTACCTGGTTTTTAGGGGCACACTGCATTTTAGTTCTAGCCGTGTTAATTGTTGGCGCTCATCCCTTCGCATCGCTTACGTTGTTACCGTGTCTCGCCTTCTCACGTTTTTTTCTTTTAGCAAAATTCGCGCCCTCAACCCTGTTTTTTTATTTTTTCCATTTTCGCACACTCAACCCTGTTTTTACCCTTTTACCGTGTTCTTGCCTTCTCATGGTTTTAGCAAAATTCGCGCCCTGAACCCTGTTTTTTCCATTTTTCCATTTGCGCACACTCAGCCCTGTTTTTACATTGTCTGGTTTTTTCCGCATGTCATTCGTGCTTTTCATGGAAGTCTTTGTATAGTGTGATAGTAGTTATCATTTTGATGCCCTGGACATCGTGTTGGTCCTAATTCGATAGCACGCCTTGATTACCGCCCTGGTGGGATTTTACCTGGTATGTGTATAAAAGTGCGGGTTCAATTTTTGCTCAAATAAAAGTTGGAAGTTCAGGGCTCTTTACCTTCTTCTCCTTCTTCTTCCTGTGTGGTGTTCGCGCTGCTGATACATATGGATCGCAACCAACTAGCCCGACAGATGGTGTTATTCAACTAAAAAACTAGGCTGTATCTTTTACGCAACATTTTGACATTATTTTTTATTGTGACGTCATTCGTAGTTACAAACAGGAGGTGGGAGAGGAAAGGAACAATCATAGGCACAGCCACTAGTGCAACGGCGATGCGAGCTACCCTCCTGCTGTGATATCGGTCCGACCTTTTCAAAGAGAGCATGGTTTCTCAGCTAGTCGATAATACAGCGCATATCTTCAATACACAGATATAGTGCCGAGAAAGCCAGTCAGGCGCATCAGACGCGCCGCTGTGATTCGTGCTTTCAGCATCGGTGCGCCAGTGTGTAACTGGCGCAAGTAAATTGCATCATTGGCGAGTTTCTCTCACGGTTTTTCAAGGCGGAAACTTGGGCTGGTTGAAATGGACTCGAAACCATATTTGATAGCGCTTATTAGGCCACAAGGGACAAAATAACGCATAAGTACTGGACAGAGACTAGTATTCAACTGCCCTTTATTGGGAAAAAAAAAAACATGGCATAAAGCTCTTCTCAAAGTGCTGAAAATCATACAAGGGAAATAACGGTGCCACCTTTATTGTACCTTAAGCATCGCATCAAGTCTGTGATTTTCAGCACTTTGGGAAAAGTTACATTGCATGCTATTCTCCAATAAACATTAATTGAAACCTAGCGTCTTTCCTGTGCGAATGTGTTCTTTCACGACAGTTGCGACGTCATCACTCACAACCTACGTGACCCAGAGTTGAAGTCAATGGCAGACGAAAAATGTTAAATGAACTCAGAACGAAATATTATAAACTATGATATGGAACGTTCAAATACTTATGCGCTAATATGATCATTGTTTTTAATTATTAGGAAGGTGTGTTGGGACCAGAGCTTAGAATAAAGCCAATGAGTGGACAGGAAAGGACAATGGAAGGGGATGTTCCGCACGTTCTCTATGAGTACAAGGACGACAAATCTCCACTTCAAGGAAAAGGTAGGTATGAATTGAAGGATAAGAAAAACCAATTTATTAAGCTTACGGTGCGCTGCATAGGTCACGGAACTCAGCTACAGCTAGCCTAAGCAATGGGGTGCTAAAGAATTGCAGAAGCGTTCAGAAATGGGCAGAAGCTTGCGCATCGTATTCGGGTACCTTGTGTGCCGGCAGCCTCCCAAGCGCCGGCTCTCTGTGCTCAACCTGCTTTACAATTGGAGATTATGGCCTCCCGCCTACGTACATTCAGTGACCTACAAAGGTTCTGAATCATTTAGCGAATGTTTGTGACCATCCATTACAAACGGAGACAACAACGGTTTGGCGAGACAGCGGCTGCGCATCGCGATCCACGATGGCATCAAAAGTCGCACAAAACGCCAGGCACAAGCTGCTTGCACTAAGTGGTCACGTGACCACAGACAGCCACGTTAAAGTGCGGCACGTACAAGCAACATATGTGGCTCGAAAAAAAAACGAAAAACGACGTAGTGACTTTGGGCTAGCAAGAAGGGCGTTCTCTAAAGTACAGCACTGCGGGCAAGGAACGGCCAGTACGGCAAAGCAGCGTTCAAGGCCCAGTGCGGATATGTCATATGGCGACGAGAAAAGGCACTCCTAGACTACAGCGAGAGCAACATTTCTGAAGGGCATTGATAATACCGTGTTCTGTGCTGAAAAAAAGCGAGTTCTGAGTTTAGTGAAGTGCAGCGACCAGAAAAGGCTATTTGGGACGTGGATGTAATAGAGACGCCCGAGAAAAACCTTTAAAGGCAGTAGCGGCAATGAACAAAGTCAGTCGTGTCTACATCTCGATGAAATAAACGCGGCCACTGACAGCGCGTTCATAAGCGATGTTTCACTTTATGTCTTGGTGGAAAAATGTTTTCTTGAACAGTGCTTCCATTTGAGAGCTGAAGAAAGCAGTGACTATTGTATGAATAAATAAACATTTTATGGCATGCGAAACTTCCTAAAATGCCAAGAATCCCAAAAGACAGAAGCTTAAGAGTAAAATAATGCCATTTTCAAACCATTTATTGTGACGTCAGCCATGAACTATTCTAGAAATAAAGAAAGCGTTGGTGCTAGACAATATTTTTTCGTAGCAACTGGTTTACATTTGATCGGCGCGAGGACTGCCGCTTTGCGAACTTTTGAGATCGATAAGTACATACAAATGGGTCACTGATAAGAAACCGTTCCCAATTTCTGACGACAGTTTGAGCGTTTGTCTTTGGCCTTTAACACTGCAATCCAGTCCCGCAATGTATTCGCCGGTCAAATCAAAGTTGTAGCTGGCGCAATGGTACTGCTGATGACAACCAAAAGCATGTCTAGCGTGAGCATAGTTATCATCATAATGGTGTGAATGAAGCTCCCCAAAGCTTCGTGCGATAAGAGGCAAACTGTTTAAAACAGTGGAAAGAAGACGTCATCGATGAAAAGGAACTCTTACAGAGAAGACATCCGCTGTTGGTTATAACGACGGGAAGCCTTGGAGTTTCACCCCACGTTTTTCTGGTACCAGCTGTAGACTGCTTTATAATGGTATAGCTGACTACAAAACCTATATACCGGCTCACTGAGGTGGAATAATCAATTTGTGGGTGAGGCCATTTTTACCGTGGAGCAGTTGGATAACACAATCTGGCGGGCTAGTTGGTGGGAATCCATACGATTTCAGCAGCGCTAACACGGTTAGGAAAAGACAGAGGGTGGACAAGACAGAGCGCTGACTGATTGTGTTATTCAATTTCATTTCTCGTTCAACGGGCCCTGTCCTTCTTCAAGCTGACCCTAGCTACCTTGTACACCTCGCCGCGGCATCCTCCTGCCAGGCAAGGACTCTCGGCTTCTGCATCAGTCAGCGCTCTGTCCTGTCCACCCTCTGTCTTTTCCTAACCTTGTTCGCGCTGCTGAAATTGTATGGAGCAGTTGGAATAGACTACTACCTAATTGGATAGGACCAATAGGGCCACTATCGAAGCGGTGTCACTTGCACAACAAATTTAGGTAAAGTATTTTCAAGAAAATGAGCCTTAGGCTGCCACAAAAATGTAGTTTCTTTACAGACAGCGCTATAGCAGTTCAAGAAAAAAAAAGAAAACGAATAAGGAAGTGGTAGAGCCTCATTAAATAGTAGATATGGTGCGTAGGATTTCTTGTCCCAAAGATGCATACAGGCTATGAGAAACGCTGTAGTTGAAGGCTTTTGAATATTTTCGACCATTTGGACTCATTTAACCAGCTCTGACAGAGCCAGCTGCAAATTAAGGGTTTATTGGTTTATGGGATTTAAAGTCCGAAAGCGACTGAAGCGATGCGGGCCGCCGTAGTGGAGGGCTCTGGAAAATTTGACCACCTGGGCTTCTTTAACAGGCCCTGACATCGAAAAGGAACACGGGCCTCTATTTCTCCCCTATCGAAATGGGACCACCACTGCCGGGATCGAGTAGCCATTCAGCGTAACTTTTCAACATTTTAGGAAAAAACAGCGCACTAGCACAAACACGAGGGAAGAAGGGACGAGACAAAGCGCTGTGCCTCGTCCCTTGTTCTTTCGTGTTTGTGCTAGTGCGCTGCTTTTCCCTACACTGTCGTACCAACTCGCCCATCAGTCTACGCTATCGTCTCAGCCACTGGGTGGCATTGTAAATTGAGGCCTGGTGCAAAATGAACAAAATAACGCCAACTGGTGTCGTATATGAAAGTGATACCGATGCTTGCCCACCTCGCTAAACATATTTGGGAGACCAAATTTTTTAGTGCCTGGTTTTCAGTTACGTTTATCCCCTGAAAAAATACCAAACGGCAAAGAGACATACTCACGCATTCTTCAGTGGCTCCTGGGTATTAAATTAGGTGGACATCGGCTTTGCTTTCCTCACACTTGTTATTTTCTGGCTTCATCGTATCAAGTCAGTAGCGAACAGTCTTGAAAGCGCAGGGATGACATTGAGCGCTCAGCCTTGCTGAAAAACGTAATAACCAAAAAAGGAGCACATGTTCACATTTGGTCATGATTCCCTTCTCCCTGCATTGCCTCGTCTTTCGGCCATTTTGTGCTACGACCTGGCACTACAGGCCGGAAATTCTGCAGTTAATGCTGCTCAGTCAGTAGTGGATATAGTCCTTCAAATTTGCTGTCAAACCTGAAACTGACTAATATTAAAGAGAAAACAGTGACTTTGAAAGCGCTTCAAGAAAATGAGACCCCAGGCCTTGGCGTGAACCTATTAATATTCAATACACTCAACCATCGGTTCTTTGTAATGATCCGTGTTTTACTGGTTACTCTTTCGCGGCCTCGAAGAGATTGATTTGTTGCCATTACTACTGGCTTTTGCGCAGTCAACTTTGTTTTTAGGAGAGACTGAGCGGCCTCTTTTTCAGGCTCCTCACAAATCAAAAGGCTCAGCATCTATCTGGAATATTCATTGTAAAGAACTTAACAGAAGAGTTTTAAATATTCAGGCCACTAGACAATGATCAACTTCAGTACTTAAGCCTAACTCGTCCATGATATTCGACAGACGTCATACCAAGAGCCAGAGAGGATGTTTCCGTTCACTGAAATAGGCACTATATTGCTTTATTTTTAATTATTTGCACACGTCCATGCGCTGCGATAACAAATAATCAATTTGGTTTCTTTACTTCATAAAATATTTTTGTTTCAGGTGTTCCAGTGACCGAGAGGCCTGCGAATAATACCCAACGCCCGCAAAGTAGGTCTTGAGTCTCCAAGACGCATGTGCAATTCGAAAAGTAATTCATAATTTTTATTTCCTTCAAGACAACGGCATACCTGCAGCCGTGTACCCTGAATTGATAATTGTGGTGGACAGCACATTTAGAGCCCAGTTCAAATCTAATGTAACACTCCTGAGGTATATCATGATTACCATGAATTCGGTAAGTAACAAATTTAGCTCCTACATTTGTGAATTTTAAGCTGGACGGCCTTCATTTTATTTTTGTTTGTGTTTTATTTCGTGAAAGAAGCATAGCGTTGTGATTTTTATTTTAACTTGACAGATGTGTAATCGGCCACTTTTCGATAACTTGAACTACGTGGTAATTTTAAAAACCTGCTCTTTTCATCAGGTGAACCTCAGGTACCTGACTGTTTCAAGCCCCACTGTCCGACTGAAGCTCCGGGCTGTTGAGATTTTGACTGTAAGGACCCGACTAATTTTTTAGTGTTACTTTCTATTCTATTGCCTTTAATTTTGATTAGAATGCTTACACAATGCTTATTTTTTCCAGCCAGCTGAAGAAACTTTCTTGCAGCGCGTTGGAAATTTGGTCGTGGCCCTTCAAACGCTTTATAGATGGAAAGATTACGTCAACAGCAATCGAGACAAATACCAAGTATACGACGCTGTATACTTAATCACAGGGTACGATGGAAGAGGAAACCAAAAGTTTATATATCTTTTTAACGTTCGTCTTTCTGTGCGCTTTTTCGTGCAGGCTGGACATGTCGGAGTATGGATACTATGGTTGGGATGGGAGCCTGATGGGTAAGCTGCATTTAGAACTTTCCCCACAAATGATGAGTGTATAAGCAGACCATAGGAGCGGGCTAAATTCACTGCATTCGTGAGTTCGTATTGCTCTCTAGTGGTTCATATTAAGGCTATGCTTCTCCAGTGTCAGTTGAATCTACGTCGTGATAGTATAGGCTTCATTTTGAGTGTATGCCTTTCTTTTGGGATATGCAAAAATATTCCCTATCATAGATAGGCTGAATTTCGAGCCGCGGCATGTGTTTTGATCTTACCATACATGAAGAACGGGAAGAACATCGTTTGGTTTGGTTTATTGGGGTTTAACGTCCCGAAGCAACTCAGGCTATGAGGTACGCCGTAGTGAGGGGCTCCGGAAATTTCGACCACGTGTAGTTCTTTAACATGCACTGACATCGCACAGCACATGGGCCTCTTGAGTTTCGCCTTCATCGAAATTCGACCGCCGCGGCCGGGATTGAACCCGCGTCTTTCGAGTCAGCAGCCGAGCGCCGTAACCACTGAGCCACACCGGCGAGGGGGAAGAAAATACATTGTGGAGTTTCCACTGAGGGAACCCTAATGGAGGTGAGGAATGAAAATCGGTAAGTCGAGTGGTGTAGACAGAGGGACATATTGCCATACAACAGTTCACAGGTGATAATGTTGCTGCACCGTTTTTTGCACCATTTGCTGCACATTTGCTGCACCACTGCAGAATGTAGTTTTGTCGTAGCTTGAATGTTGTTTAACTGCCGCGAGCCGTTGTGGAATCCACTCGGACAACAGATTAAAGAAATCAGTTGTTGTAAAAACGTACGTCAAAAGTAATGGGATTTTTGAAATCCAGAATTACATTCATAGCGTCCACCTGGCATTGTCAGCGACTATTTATAAGTTTTGAGTTCGACTATCTGTTATTTTCTGCTAGGGTGCCTCTCTACGCGTTCTCCGCTGTTTATCTAGTGTGCTAAATAGGCCATTCTGCTCCAAGACCGAGTTTAATGTCAATGCGACATTTTTGAAAGTGGCAGCAGTACCGGATTATGCTCCTTATGGCCCAGTGCCATATTTCTGCCAGCCGTGAAATTGTTAGCAGAACAATCAGAAATCGGATGTCCACATTACACCTCTGCGCTGTAGATGAATTACGCTGGCCATGCAAAGCTGTTCCTTGCAGGTAGGCGACCATATCGTAGCACACAACGTTGGCATGCGCGTTTTGCAAGCTGCTTTGCGATAGGCTGGGTCTAGCGTTCCTAAGACGCCGCCAAACGCACCGAATTCGTTTTGAGGACAGGAAAGTGCAGTAACTGCTCCCTTGTTGGTGGACACTTAAAGCAGGGCATGAGGGAAGGGGCGAGGAAGGAAGAGAAAGAAGAAACAGTGCAAGAGGCAGATGCGGTGCGGGACTTCAAAATAATTTTGATCACCAAGGGTTTTCAATGTGCAGTGGCGTCGCTCAGAAACATTGTGTTTTATCCACTGTGCGTCCACTTAGAGGCAGCCCTCCACTGAGGCGAAGTGCATAAGACGCCCGTGTGCTGTGCGAACGGCTCTCGAAGACACGGTGCGCCTCTCTGTGTGGGTCATAATAACTTATACGAAAAAGTGTTGTAGCACTCCTGTTGCATCCCGTTGTCAGTGCAGGTTAAAGAACCCCAAGGTGGTCGAAATTTACGGAGCCCTTCACTACGGCGTCTCGCATAGCCTTAGTTGCTTTGGGACGTTAAACCCCATAAAGCAAACCAAACCATTGCCTTGAGTCGCCCATGTGGCACGTTAGCTAGATTAGTAATACGCAGTCTTATTGTGGGTGGACACCTTGACAGTACCATTAAGAAAAAAAATGAGAGTACTGATGAAATGTGGCAGGTGAAAAAGATAGAGCAAGCCAATTTCCGTTCGCTCTTTTGCAAAACGGGGGGATATCTTGCCAGGAAAATGTCCGCACCGCATTTCTACAAGCGATGGTTCTTGCTCAGCGAAGAGGGGCTTTTTTACACTTTATTCTAATTTCTCGATGTGTTGTTTATAAAAATAATTTGGTGTTTTAAATAACATTCTTCATCTTCTGACAACAGGTTACGCGTTTATTGGAGGTGCTTGCGGCGTTAATAAGGTTGGCTACGGCGAGGACACAGTTGGAACCTTCCGAGGAATCCGAATACTGGCCCACGAGCTTGGACACCTGTAAGAGATGCGCTTGATGTTGCTTTCAATAACTATGAACCGATGCTTACAAGAGAAAAAAAGAGGGAAATGTTAAGTGCACGTCTAAAGGCAGGCTTAAAGTTACCTCATTGCCACTTCGTGGAACCATTATTTTCCTACACCTCCGCTTTGTTTTTGATGAAATTGATAAAACAGCAGAAAGCTAATTTAGTTTAGTTTAGTTTAGTTTATTGGGATTTAACGTCCCAAAGCAACTCAGGCTATGAGGGACGCCGTAGTGAAGGGCTCCGGAAATTTCAACCACCTGGGACACTAGAAAGCGTCAGAATCTTTAGTACGAGAAATACTGCACTGGTAGTACAATAAAATTTGTAACAGTCATTTCTGAGCCCAGAGACATGAATACAGCATTGCTGTCTATGCGATGATAAGATTACGTGTCAATTTATTTATGCATTGCTCACATGCTGTTTGAGCGGTTCACGAATGAAGAACCGCAAGTCGCTCAAGCTTCTCCACTAACTGTCTCTTGAGATGAAAACAACACAGCGAAAAAATAAATGTGGGATTCCCAAGGCTATCTGAAACTGGGGTACTGTCACTGGATGCATAGTGTGGTACCAAGCACTTTTAACACATATTTTTGATACTTTGCGAATGAATCATGATTTTGTGTGATTACAACACATATCTCAGGAAGGATTACATTATAAACAGGATAAACTGAGCTCCGCTGCTCGGCACTAGAAGAAGATAAAAAGGAAAATGTGACTGTTACATCTGAAACACTTTGCAGTTTTTAGTTGCATCACCTTTACGTGTTCTAACTTATATGTCATGATACAGGGGTGAGCTGAGCGCACCTGGTTACAACTTTCTAAATACAGAAAATTAATTTTCATACCGCATTCCAAACATTGTAATATTAATACCAATCATTCGAACTACATATGTCTCTGATGAGGATTTGATGAATTCGTAATAGAATAAAAAGAAAATTTTTGCTCCTTTTGTTTCAGGAGCACATTCAGTGTATTAGTAACTTTTTATTATTTTGTGTTGTTTCACACTCAGCACATTTCAATACTTCTTAAGGATAAGTCACTCGATTTCAGCTCCTGCAGTTCAAAATGCGCATGCGCCGACAGTAAAATGATATGATATGTTAAAGGTGCACTCAAGAGGATTCTGAGCTCGTCTTTTTAGGGCGGGAACTCAACATGCACGCTTCGAGCATTCTCAGAAATTCAAGTTATTTCCCTGTGCGGCAGATTTCCCTATTCAATTGAATTAAACTTCCCGGCGCTTGCATTTTTTTAAAGTCACCTTCGAAAACAGGAGGAGTCTGCCGACGCATGGAGTGCCTTTCAGCCAGCGGCGTGGCGGCTTGCCGCTCTGCCATCGGCGGAGTGATATGTAGCGATCGGCGAAAACAAATCGTCTACGCGTATTTTTGTTTCCGTGGGCCTAATTCACGGCTATATAGTCTTTGACTGAAGCTATTTTCAGGACACCTAAAAACCCAACTAAAATTGAGAGCGAAGCCGCCACGCCACTGGCTGACAGGAACTCTACACGTTGTCTGACTCCTACTTTTTTCGAAAATGAGTTTAAAAAAAGATGGGAGCCGGAACGTTTCAATTTTAATTTCTTAGAGAAATCAGCCGCATAGGACAATAATTCGAAGTTTCTAAGAATGCCAGAAGAGGGGTAGATCGAGTTCTCGTGGTAAAAAGATGACTTCAGATTCGCGTTTATTGTACCTTTAAAGGTTAAACGTTCGCCGTGGACGCAGCCGTCGTAGCGTAGGCGGTAGAGTGCCATTAACGACCTTTCCATGAAGTTGCACAATGTGGCGTTGCGCGACCATTAGAATCACAGTTCCCTCTGGGCGACTAAAAATACCTAATGGTACCAGCATTTCGCACGAACCCCGCTGTAGCTAAAATATCATGAGGAGGATATTAAATGTCTCATGATTTATTTTATATTACCAAGCTTTAACGAGCTAGGATATAACGCTGTCGGGAATCGGAAGGGAGGAAAATGTCATTTAGTGGGAAAACCCTAAAAAGTTCTAGAAGGCCCTACAAGAGAAGTTTAGCTGTGAATACATGTCGCAAACTGTGGCAATTTGCAAAGGCATATTGACCGTTTAGAGGCTGGCTTCGGAAGCCTCCGGGCGTATAGCTCCGGCAAAAATTATGTATCTCAATGCCCTCGCTTTCGGTATCTATAATATACTGCGGAAATTTGTTTAATACAAACAGTTCAGGCAGACTGATATGCGAATTCAGTGAATGAAAATCAAGACTACAGCTAGAGGACAAATGCTGTTTCTATATCATTTCTCTCAACGGAACCTTTTATCATTCCACAGGCTTGGATGTCCTCACGATGGCACGTCGAGCGGCCATTTTTCATCCTTGAGCTGTCCTTGGAATGATGGCTTCATCATGAGCTACCAAGAGGAGAGCAGCAGGAGTATGAAATTTTCACACTGTTGTAACAATATGATCACCAGGCTAGTGTGGTGAGTTTGCACAGTTAATTATTGCTGTTTGGAGAGTGGTGGCAGCCCCGTAATATAAAGAACGATAGAGGCTTTTGAAGCTGACATTACTGATGCTTTAGGGAAAAGAAATAACATAAAATATAACGGTGGAAAGAGAGCAAACGAGAAGAAATATCGACACAAAGATCACTGAATTTCGGCTTTCTGACGGCTCACGCAGAAAAGTATAAATACCGCTAGCTCGACAAGAAAAAAAAGACAATGACGGATGGTAAAGATCAGTACAGACGTGAAAGGACAACTCGTGAACCATAAAGCGTCCTTTTATAAATCCAGAAGCCGTATTTTTAATAGTTCATTCTATTGTTTTCTTTCGCTGTCCCATGACGTCAGGTTTGACAAAGCGAGACAACGTGAGGAAATGACCAATCACAGACACTGACGGTTCAGTTGCAGTACCACAACTAGCCGCATTGCAGCCGCTGTGTCATGTAAATTAGCCTAGGAAAAAGAGGCCTCGGTGTTACCTCCTTTCCACACCATCGGTGCGACCACCGTCGAGCATGGCAGCTTCTTGCTATGAGAAGGGGAAGAAGCATGAGGCCAACTTTCTAAGGATCGCCGTTGCGCATAGTATTCGTACCACGAAAGTAAAATTTACCTGAGCATGTAGTCCCATCGCAACATGAGAAAAAAATGTCGGCCCCTTTCTCCTTGATTTCTATTCGCTGAGAATGAAATGAATGCACCCGCACTTCTGCTCACGCGAGAAGCGGCAACACGAAGTAAATCGTTGGTAAGCACAGATGTGTAACTTTCTTTGACGATAACAAACCTTCTATGAAGGTCGTGTCTTCCAAGACGAACATTGTTAAGCCGCTCACGGTCACAAAGAAAGGCCATTATTGATGCAAAAACGGCATTACACGAAGAAAAACAACGAATTGACACAGCATCACTGGTGTACCACTGACAGTACATTCAGATGGCCACTCACATAAATGAATGTCATAATAATCGAAACAAACAAAACAAGGAAGTGCATGACAAACGCCGAAGTCGAAATGACTACGACGTATGGACGCAGACATCGGTAAACGGAGCACACTATTCTGTTGTAGTCGCAACCACGCCTTCACTATTAGACATGCAGAAACATTAAATGTCCATGACAAACCATACTACCCTGCCCTACAATGCTGCACATGCCATACCTCCCAGTTTCAATCAAACAACGCGTGAAAAATGATAGAAATCATTGGCGTGGTTCCACTACTTTTGTCGGTACCTCTGTAATATCGATTTAAGAATTGCCCATACAACATAAGAAGCAAGAAAAATTTCTTAATGGGAAATAAGAACAGTGCTAATGCACATCGAACTAAGTTTTTTTTTTATTCTGATCAATTAGATAACAAATTCGGACGGCACTTTGACGACCTAAAGTGCGTCAGGCGACAGCCTTTCTGCCCCTATTTGGTTGCTCCTGTTTCTGATCGAATGCTGTTTACGAGTGGCGCCACCAAGGTGTCAAGCGCATGCGCAATAACACCAACCATGTGGTGATCCAATTCTTCGGATAGTTGTTTTGTGTGATGGTGGAGGGAAGGATGCGACGGTAGCCGCTTTCTCACGATCTGGCTTCATACCCACTTGGCTGACGATATGCCCTAGGAACTTCAGCTAACTATATGCGAACCGGTAATTCCAATGCTTGAGCGTGAGGCCGGCGTTCAGGGGAGCTTGAGGAACCGCTTTAAGGCGTACCAGATGGTCTGCGAAAGAGCTTGAGAAGATGACGTCATCCAGATACATGACATACGTCTGCCACTACAGGCCAGCGAGCACAGTATCCATAACTGGTTGAAATTTCAAGGCCTCTGTACAAAGGCCAAACGGCATCACCTTAAACTCATAGAGTCCATGTGGTGTTATAACTGTGGTCGTCTCTTTGTCTCACTTATCCCCTTCAGTCTGCCAGTATCCAGATTTCAAATCGATGGACGAAAAATAGCGGGCATGAAGGAGATAGTCAGGGGTGTCGTCGATGCGAGGTAGTGGATAGAAGTCCTTCTTGGTCACCTTATTGAGCCGCTGGTAGTCTAAGCAAAATCGAAGGGTCCCGTCTTTTTTCTTGACCAGTACTGCAGGCGCACAGCTCAGACTGTTAGATAGCTGGATGACGTTGTATTATATCATTTCGCGCACTTGCTCCGGTGTGGATTCCATTTCCTTCAAGGAAACGCGGTGCCGGTTAGCGAATACGGTGCGTTGAGGTGTCGAGAATAATTCTATGCTTGACGACTGGTGCCCGGCTAACTCGGGATGTCGTCGTGAAGCATCCGTTGTACCGATGCAATAGACAGAGCCGTTCGCGTGTTTGGGAATGCTCAAGTTTGGGATCGAAGTCCAGGGGCAACGTTGTAGGGTCTCATGACGCGGGCGGGGCAGCCTCCTCAGGCAATGCAACAGGTTCACGAATATCGTTAAATCTTTCGATTTGGGCTATAACTGACCCTTTCGTCAAGTGTTGCGGCTCGTTCCTGAAGTTTTTCACGAGGATGTAGGCACACCCTCCCTAAACATTTCAGATCCCTCACTCAACACCAATGCCACGCGAAAGTAGCATCTGGACACTTCCATCCAGAACGCCTTTGCCACATGCGGTTATATAGGCTCATCGGATCAGACCGGCGGGAAAACTTTCGACAACGGCGGCAAGTGAACATGGTCAGCATCCAATTTCAACGCAGCATAGGTGGGTCGCGAGGTATGGTAATGAGGAACATGCGCGGAGGGTCAACATGCTCCGCCCGACATCGTTTACGGCACCATATTCACGGAGAAAGTCCATGCCAAGAATAACTTCCTTAGAGAAATTCTCCAATATCAGGAATGTGGGAAGGATCCACTCACCGTGAATCTTAACGTGGGCAGCGCACTCGCGAGCAGGGTTTAGGAAGTGGCTGCCCACGGTACCAAAGGACGGGCCGTGCCACTCGGTGGTAACCTTGAGAAGACGCTGAGAGAAACTGCCGCTGAAGGTCGAGTAATCAGCGCCGGTGTGGACAAGTGCCATTACGTCCCGCCCGTCGTCTAGAATGTTAACAATGCTAGAGGCCACAAAATGGTTTTCGCTTCCAAGGGTGCCATCGGTCGAGCTGGGACATTCCAACGTAGGCGTAGGTTCTTTGCTTCGTGCGAATCCCGCAAGGCCACCTCCAGGCGTCGCCTTACTCAGTTTTCCTGAAGTGGTGAAAGGGCCTCAAGGCGAGACCCGCGAGAAAGGGATGGTCGGCCGCGAGGTGGCGGCAACCGAGAGGTGCGAGGTGGAGCTGATACCGGCGATGGAGAACGTCGAAGACAGTACTGTATCTTGCGGCACTGTACACCATAGCGGGGCGCGGATCAGCCCGTTTGGAACCTCTTAGGCCGAGTTCGTGGTATGGACACTAGCGATACATGTGGTCAGGCTGACTGCAATCGAAACACAGCGGTCGGCGGTCTGCAGTATTCCAGATGTCGCTCTTCCTGCGGCCCAGCGGTCCTAGGCATGCATCAGACGGGGCAGGAAGTCGTGGCGTCGAGGGCCGGAATCGCCAGCGCTCTGGTACTTGTGATGGACGGGAGGCGTACGATGGACCGCGGCGGAGTAGCTCAGAGCTGGTGGGTTGGCTGCAGCCACAAGTGGGACATCTGGCATCTGCGTGTGTCGCAGTTCTTCCCGAACAGCCGACGCGATGAAGACAGATGCAGGCTGCTCAGGAGCTGGGAAGAGCATTTTCAGCTCCGCTTGGACGACGTAGCAGATTATTTCGAGAACATCGGCGAGGCCGACAACGCCGAGGCCAGACGAGGCAAGACTTGAGACCACAGGAAGGGCGCTCAGTCGCTGAAACTGGCTCATTCTTGTCGCCAATCCATGTTCAATGTTGGTCGCTTCAGCGACGAATCCGGCTACTGTGGTCGGAGGATTGCGGATGAGGCCTCCAAAGATGTCATTCCGGACACCTGTCATTAAGACCCGCACTTTTGTCTCTTCAGTAGCCCGGGGGTGAGCTCGGGCACTCAGACGCAGCACGTCTTCGACGAAGCTTCTGACGCTATCGGTGGGACCCTGGATATGAGCGTGGAGTTGATATTCAGCTTGCGGTAACCGTTGCTGGTTCGCGAACGTGAGCACCAGTTCGTTCTTGTACGTCTCCCATGAGGAGAAACATAACTTCTGGAAGCATTGGTCAGGTGTCCACACGTTATGTCGAGCTACCCGTTCATAGTGCTAGGCCCAGTTTTCAACATCGTCAAGGCCATCGCCAAGGAACAGGGAGGCAGATCTTGGAGTGACAGGCTTGTAGATGATCCTCAGCGCAAGCGCAGGGTAGGTTTGTTGTGACTGGAACGCCATGGTGACGTTGGTCCCCCTTAGAGTCCGAATTCCGGCGCTTGGCCTTGCTGACGTCGGCTAGCGCCAATCTTTGGTTCTGCCGAGGGCTGCTGCAAGAAAACCGGACGGCAAGAACTTAGTACCGGTGTGATGTGCACACCACACTGGTGAGGGATTTTTGGAACGCGGTGTGTCGGCAGTGGTGCGTCGGACAGCGGAGCGCTGTACGTGCCAGCCCCGCGTTGCGGCCTGCGAGTGGTGTGCGCGAGGCAGGCACGAGGAGCGTAGAGCTACGTGTCAGCAAATCGAGGTGTTGAGGAAGACACCGCAGCACAAGTCTCGTCGTTCAAGCGTGGAAGTGGCAGCTGTCGGACGTTGGATCCGAGCTGCCAGTGGCTTCCCTTTGATCACCGACGCAAGACCATTAAGCCTCATTCAAGCGTGGAGGTGGCAGCTGTCGGACGTTGGGTTCGAGCTGCCGGTGACTTCCCTTCAATGACCGACGCAAGACCATTAAGCCTCATTCAAGCGTGGAGGTGGCAGCCGTCAGACTTCGGGTCTGTGCTGCCAAGACTTTCTTGGATAGGCTGCACAAGCCTACGGTGTTTGCGGAACGCCGTCGATAGGACCAGGCTACAGTTTCCCTGTTGCAGCTGCCCAGTTCTTGGGGGCGACTGACAGGAGTTCGACAGCGTCTCTCGTATCCATCTCCGTTCCTCATCCCCTGGCTCTCTACCATCGCCCACCTGAACGCAACGCCAGCGATGCATCGCAACTCGCCAACCCGCGTCTGTGCTACCTGCAAGGCATTCCCGCACCACCTGGGACGCTTTGTAGCCGGTGAACTCTCTCCTTTTTACCTGTTGTGTTTTACGCGTGCCTAGTGTTTGTTTTCCTTAGTGTTTTCGCTTCTTCTATTGGCTCTCTTTCCTTTAAAATATAAACACGGCTTCTTTTTATTTTGTTTGATTTCTTTGTTCCTTTCTTCGAACCTGCCCGCGAAAGCGTTCCCCTTCAGCAGTCGGGGACTCGTCCACCCGAATGGCGACAATTTGGTGTCCACGACAGGACGGAGCCGTGTTTTTTCCCTTTCCTGAGTCTGTAAAGAGAGACGATGGCAACGCTAAAGGAGTTGGTTGGATTAGGCGAAAAGATGGGGTTGAGAGATTCCGAGCTGCGTTCGTGGGTTTCCGCTGAGCAGGAGAAGGAACGCGCTGCACGTGCAGCAGAACGCGAGCACGAAAAGGCCCAAGCAGAAGCTCAACGCGCTGCACGTGAAGCCGAACGCGAGCATGCCAAGGCTCAACGGAAGCCGAACGCGAGCGTGCAAAGTAGCTAGCAGAGGCTAAAGAGCGGAGATTGAAGCTCCAATTAAGGCTCGCAGAAGCTGGTGGGGGTAATCGAAAGCCCGCACCGGGGCCCTCAGCAGCGGTTAGCCCTCATAAATTGATCCCGCCTTTCGACGATCGCAGGGATGACTTAGATGCATACCTCAAACGTTTCGAGCGTATCGCAGAAGGGTACAGCTGGCCCAAAGAAAAATGGGCTACAGCACTCAGTATGTGTTTCACTGGGGAGGCTCTCCGTGTGTTCAGTCGACTATCTCTAGCAGATTCAATGGATTACGATAAGGCGAAGCTAGCCCTGCTACAACATTTTCGGTTCACAGCAGAGGGTTATCGCGAAAGGTTTCGTGAAAGCAAACCGCTTGATAAAGAAACAGGCAAGGAATACGCAGCACGCTTGCTAAGTCTTTTCGATCGGTGGGTCCAGATGTCGGGAACGGTCGCAACGTACAATGATTTACGTGACTTAGTGGTGGCCGAACAGTTCATGAGGAACTGCCATACTCGTCTGGCGATTTTCCTTCAGGAAAGAGAATGCAAGACGCTGGAAAAAATGGCTGAGGCAGCAGAAAACTTTCTAGAGGCCCAGCGGCAAAGAAACATGTCTGAGTTCAAAGATCCTTTCGAGATGGGAGTTCCGAAAGAGAAGGATGCTACATTAAATAGACAGCGAGTAACGAGCCTGATTTGCAATCGTCTAGGATATAAGGCTGCCGACTGTCGCTCAAAACCAAATCAGCTTTATTGCGTTTATTGCCGGAAAACAGGACATGAAGTAAGTTCTTGCTCAAGAAAGCAAGAAAACCAAAACCAGTTGTCCTGTTGCGTTCAGCCAGAGTGTGTTGCGCCTGAAGCAATGTACACAACAGCACGTATGTTTGAACCAGCTGAGGATAAGGTGGTTGTCGGACTCGTCCGGGAAAATCTTGGAGACGCACAACACATGCCTGTCCTAGAGGGAGAGCTACGTGGCCTACTTGTACGTATTTTACGGGGCACGGGAAGTAATACGGTGGTTGTGCGGAGAGCCCTAGTTCCTGACTCAGGTCTCACCGGCTCGAGTTCTACGGTGTTCCTCATTGATGGTAGTAGTTTGGAAGTTCCCGAGGCAGAAGTCTATATCGCTTCCCCTTATTTCACTGGGACGGCCCTGGTGATGTGCATGGAGACCCCGTTGTACGATGTCATAATTGGAAATATACCAGAGGCCCGTGAGCCGTCAAATCCAGACATTAATTGGAAAAAATCAAGGCCCGCAGCTAAATTACGTCCTGGTATAGTCAATGGCGAGGTTGCCTGCGAAAATGGCGAGGGCAAGGGCCCCAAAATGGTATTGGCTGGAAAGGAAAGTAGGGAAGATACTGCTTTAAGCGTCGGTCCCATGCAGTTCACCAAGGAGAAGTTAGGAAAAGAGCAAAGGGAAGATGTATCTTTGAAGGCGATTTGGCTGAAAATAGGAAAGGCGTTCCATGGTAGATACGGCACTTCGCATTCTTATTCTGTCGAAAAGGGTTTGCTGTACCGCCTCTATTATCTCGCCTCTGGCAGATAGGTTCGACAGGTAGTACTCCCAAAGTCTCGCAGATCGCAGGTGTTAATGCTCGCCCACAATAGCCCGTTGGCGGGGAATCAGGGCATTAAGAAGACCGCTGACCGAGTTCTGGAAGATTTTTATTGGCCGGGAGTGCAGGAGGATATTAAAAGGTATGTCAGGCCGTGCCACACCTGCCAAAGGACATGCCCGAAGGACAGAATGGGAAAGGCCCCGTTGGGACGCATGCCTCTTATCGACACCCCATTTGATGGGGTCGCTGTAGATATTATCGGCCCGCTGGCGCCCACATCGGTTAAAAGGAATAGGTATTATCTCACGCTCGTCGATTTCGCCACGCGGTATCCCGGCACCGTGGCTCTACCAAAGGTAGACCCAGTAACCGTGGGAGAAGGTTTGGTGGAGATGTTTTCCAGAATAGGTTTTTCGGGAGAGATCCTCTGTGACCAGGGCTCGTGGTTCACTTCGGAAATGATGAGAGAGCTCAATTATCTCTTGGCGCTGAAACATCTCAGCACGACCCCTTACCATCCAATGCGCAATGGGATGGTGGAGAAATTTAATGGCCCACTCATACAGATGCTGCGGAAGCTCAGTCAAGAACAGTCCAAAACATGGGATCGTTATATCGCTCCGCTTCTGTTTGCATACAGAGAGGTGCCGCAGGCAAGTCTAGGGTTTTCTCCTTTTGATTTGATATTTGGCCGACATGTGCGAGGACCACTCGCAGTCCTCAGAGAGCATTGGTCAAGGGAACAGCTGGGGGAAGAGACAAAGACGACATATGGGTATGTCTTTGATTTAAAAGAGCGTCTCGAGCAAACTGTGAGTGCTGCACATCAAAAGTTGCTGCGCGCCCAAAAATTTCAGAACAGATATTTTGGCAGGAATAGCAAAAAACGGCATTTAAAGGTTGGAGATCGTGCCCTCATTCTTTTGCCGAGTAGCCACAATAAACTCTTGATGCAGTGGCAAGGTCCATTCGTAGTTTCTGGAAAAAAGAATGACGTGGATTATTGGATCGACTTGGGGCACAGTAAGAAGCTATTCCATATCAATATGCTCAAACGGTATGAAGAGCGTTCGTCCTAAGAGCCCGTTTTCTAAGAGATCGTTTGTGAGTTGCCAAAGGATGATACCCAATGTACATACAGTGCTACTTATCCGGAGTTTGTAAATCTGTGCAAATGCATTGTAGTAGAGCTTGTGGTTTGTTTTCTTCTTCTTTCGTTTAAGGTTATGGATTGTTAAGTGTGTACATATTCACTTGTATGGTATAGATGTGTTTAAAGTTTATCTCTGATGTCTTGTATAGATTTCATTTTGCCGTTTTCCAGACGGATAGTGTTTGACTCCATGATATCTGTGGGCGCGTTTACATGTGCCTCCGTGTGTGTCAGTGTAAACTGCCTTCGTGGACTTCAGCGAAATCTAACTTGATTGTTTACTACATGAACACAAGTGTTGTGTGCACCGACGGCAGTTTTTTCTGTGAAAAAACTTTTCGGAAGGGGGGGCATATGTGATGTGCACACCACACTGGTGAGGGATTTTTGGAACGCGGCGTGTTGGCAGTGGTGCATCGGAGAGCGGAGCGCCGTACGTGCCAGCCCCGCGTTGCGCCTGTGCGCGTGCGAGTGGTGTGGGCGAGGCAGGCACGAGGAGCGTAGAGCTACGTGTCAGTAAACCAAGGTGTTGAGGAAGACACCGCAGCACAAGTCTGGTCGTTCAAGCGTGCAAGTGGCAGCTGTCGGACGTTGGATCCGAGCTGCCAGTGGCTACCCTTGGATCACCGACGCAAGACCATTAAGCCTCTTTAAAGCGTGGAGGTGGCAGCTGTCAGACTTCGGGTATGTGCTGCCAAGACTTCCTTGGATAGGCTGCACAAGCCTAAGGTGCTTTGGAACGCCGTCGACACAACTTGGCTACAGTTTCCCTGTTGCAGCTGCCCAGTTCTTGGGGGCGACTGACAGGAGTTCGTCAGCGTCTCCCGTATCCATCTCCGTTCCTTATCACCTGGCTCTCTACCATCGCCTCCCTGAACGCAACACCAGCGACACATTGCAACTCGCCAACCCGCGTCTGTGCTACCTGCAAGGCATTCCCGCACCACCTGGGACGCTTTGTAGCCGGTGAACTCTCTCCTTTTTACCTGTTGTGTTTTACGCGTGCCTAGTGTGTGTTTTCCTTAGCGTTTTCGCTTCTTCTGTTGCCTCTCCTTCCTTCAAAATATAAACACGGCTTCGTTTTATTGTGTTTGATTTCTTTGTTCCTTTCTTCGAACCTGCACGCGAAAGCGTGCCCCTTCAGCAGTCGGGGACGCGTCCACCCGATTCGCGAGCTGACTTTAATTACGCGCGGACTTGAATTACGAGGAGGGGTGTGCTGCATGAGATGCGTGACAAAGGAACTGCCCCAAATGTCGCGGCTTGATGTGAAGGCTGGCGGCGAGAACAGTGAAAGGAGGGGCACAAAAGCAGGCAGGTCGAACAACAGCGTCGTCGTCGGCAGAGGGTGAACGCTCCTCGTTTTCTCTTCCAGTCGCTACAATATGCAGCATGAAAGAAGTATCCGCAGCCTATAGTCGCGTTTACCCAACGTATCTGTAATATTTGTTTAAATCTGTGGCTCTTTCATTCTCTTGCGGTTGCGTAGCTGTCGTTGGTAAGCTTCAATACATACACTACGCGTCTATAACAGAACTTTCGCGTAAAATGTGCTCTCGAGGCTCGTGTATTTTGACGCATAGGGATTCGTAGGCAGCGCTGCCTTGATGATGGCGACGTTCACCGCTGCCTCCTTGTGCTGTATCGGCGGAGTGTATTCAGTGCGCGGTGCCCCAGCGACGACCCGCTATCTGCCACTTGTGAGCATCGCTTCCCTGGTCGACAGTATGAAAACCAAATTCTTGAGGAAGCATAATCATATTGCATATAAAGTTTGCGTGTACCATTCAACTGCGTACGCGCTTTGAAAAACGCAATGTTTCGTTGCATTCTCATTTGTCAATTGGTCACATGCAACTAAACCTTTTTTGAAGCACCACTGTTCATTTCCGCATGGATAGCGACTGTGCTATTGTGATAAACAACTTTTTGACAATACGTTACTAGAGTTTTGGAGCAATCTTTCCCACAATTTTGTAAGCAGAAAGGATGACAGCGAAATTGGGGACTGACATCAGAACAAATTCAGAGGGTGCGTTCCAAAAATTGCACTTTTTTGCGACCGTCTCTTTGGCACTGAGGGCTAAAGATTTAATCCTTGAAATTGGCACAGGGTTGTGTCGTCCCGTGCTTAGTCTTTATGTTCAAATTGGGCTGCGAAGACTAGTGGTCCTCGTTAGTCCTGAAAGGGCGGGAAACTGCTGAGATTGCTTTTGTTGATTATTTTGATAGACACTGCGTCATCACGTTCCGAACAATTTGAGTTATTTTTTGCAAGTTATTGAGAACTTCAAATCAATAAACAATTTACGGCTCCTTGACAGTAACCGAGGTGGCTGTAAACCAATATTATATACACCCAGCTTTGATGGAGGATTTCCTGCCCTGTTGTGCTTAATTGTTAAAAAGAAAAAATAATTATGGTTATACCAACAACATTTATTGCAGAATACCAAACAAATACTTTCAATAGATTGCATGGCACTACTGGCAGGATATGAGAGGAACGTGTTTTTTTTTTTTTTTGCAAACAAGACGCAAGCATTTTTCCAGCAGTGCGAAACGCTGCCTTCGTTTGCTGTAGTTTCGTTGCGCTGAATGCAGGTAACTTTGGCGTTGTCCTTAGAAGCCTAATTTTCCTGGGGGGCAGTTTTCCCCCATGTGGAGCGAATAATCTTTTACCTACTTCAGGTCTCAGGAAGGGGCGTGCCTACGCAGAAAGATAACGAAGAGGAAAATACGAGGCAAATACTTCATTACGAAGCTAGCCGGGGATATACTCAGCCGAGACAAAGTATGCCAGATGGCTTTCCCCAGAGTCAAGGGCACATGTTTTATCCCGGTAAGTACACTCTTGGCCATTGAATTACGTTTTAAATTTTGGTCCTAGATGTATATTTCGCTTCACAAAGCATACGATAATTATTTTATTTCATTTCAATTTGAATTTAGATGAACACTATATTGTAGCGTGCAACGCCAAAAAAAACACCCGCGCAGAGACGAAAAACCTGTGGCGGTCACCCAGTGGTTCGAGCGCGCGCGAGAGAGCCAACTAACTTCTTCATCTTCTAGCGCATGCACTACTTCTGTCTCTTCTTCGAATGCATGTATCACTGCCCCCCTCTTCTGCAGCATCGACACGATGCGGCTAGGAGAGAAAAGTCAGCGAAAGGGTAGAACGCAGCTGCAGTGGACCGCAGTTCAGTCAGGTAGCCGGTCGTGGTAAGGCTTCATGCGAACAACGTGTACGACTTCAGTTCGGTGCGACCGGCGCGATGCACAAGCTGTTGGGGCGGGAGCAACTGCATAAGTCACATCACTGATGCGGCGCACTACTTCCTAAGGGCCGAAGTATCAGCGCAGCAACTTTTCAGAGAGCCCGCGGCGACGAACAGGTATCCAAATCCACAAAAGGTCGCCGGGCGCATAACTGACGAAACGGCGCCCAGAGTTGTACCTAGCGGCGTCACTCTCCTGTTGACGGTGGATTCGCAGGCGGGCCAGTTGGACGCGCTTCCTCAGCACGCTGAACGAAGGTATCGACGTCGAGGTCAGCGTCAGAGTCGCAGTAAGGGTCGACGGGCAACATAGCATCCAACGGGGTGGTCACCTGGCGACCGAAGACAAGCTGAAAAGGGGTCAGTCGGGTTGTTTCCTGCAGGGCGGTGTTGTACGCAAACGTTACGTACGGCAGAATGGTGTCCCAAGTTCGATGCTCTACGTCAACGTACATTGATAGCATGTCGGCGAGTGTGCGGTTAAGTCGCTCTACCAACCCGTTTGTCTGCGGGTGATACGCCGTAGCAGGTCGATGGCTCGTGTGCGTCATAGTCATCACGGACTGGGTTAAGCGGGCCGTGAAAGCAGTTCCGCGGTCAGTAACAACAACGGCGGGTGCTCCATGACGCAGGACAATGTTGTGGACGAAGAACTGCGCCACTTCAGCAGCAGTGCCTTTGGCAAGAGACGTAGTCTCAGCGTACCGTGTGAGGTAGTCAGTCACAACGACTATCCAACTCTTCTCAGACGAAGACTTCGGAAATGGACCAAGGAGGTCCATGCCCACTTGTTGGAAAGGGGTCTTCGGGGATCGACGGGGTGAAGAAATCCGGCTGGTTTCAATGGAGGAGTCTTCCGACGTTGGCATTCACGGCATGTTTTACGTAGGCCCGCACCGATGGGAGTAACCTGGGCCAATAATACTTTTGTCTAATCCGCGCGAGTGTACGGCTGACTCCAAGGTGGCCGGCGGATGGTGCATCATGGCAGGCACTCAAGATCTCTGACCGCAACTGTGATGGTACGACAAGTAGGAACACTTCTTTGCTGTTGGCAAAGTTAGTCAGGAGGACATGGGTGCGGCCGTCACGTAGTTGGACGAGACCTCTTGCAACGGCAAGTCCCCGCTTAAGCAGCAGTGGACTATGGCTGTCCGCTAGGCCCTCGTAGTCGTGAAAGAGGTCATTCCGCACGAGCACCGGAACACTGCACCGCGGCGGCACCGTAACGTCGTTCTCGACAACGCGCAGGGCGTTGCTGCAGGGATCGCGGGAGTCAAAGCGCGCCACGGCGTGTTTGGTCGAGAACGTGACACGTGCCTCCTGAAAGTCAATCACAGCGCCGTTCGACTGCAGGAAGTCGATCCCCAGAATCAAGTCTCTGGAACACTCGGGGAGTACGACAAATTCACCAACGTACGTGAAACCACTAATCCCAACTCTAGCCGTGCACTTGCCCACAGGGGAAATTAGCTGGCCACCAGCGGTGCGAATGGGGGTCCCCGTCCACGGTGTCAGAACTTTCTTAAGTTCTCCAGCAAAGACACGGCTCATAACAGAACAGTCAGCACCGGTTTCGAGCAGCGCGGTAATCTCCGTGCCATCAATTGTCACACGCAAATCGGATGCAGCGTATCTGATACTGTCGCTGCCTCTCTCTGTCCAGGTATCGTCGGCTCGAGGGTTTCGCGATGGAGGATCTTGACACGTCCCGAAGTCAGCGGCCTTGCCT
This sequence comes from Amblyomma mixtum, assembly GCF_055824585.1. Taxonomy (NCBI): domain Eukaryota; kingdom Metazoa; phylum Arthropoda; class Arachnida; order Ixodida; family Ixodidae; genus Amblyomma; species Amblyomma mixtum. Next base: position 26,858,400 of record NC_143020.1, on the reverse strand, counting down.
CCAGAGGTCGCTGGTGTTAGTTTTCCCGACGCGGACTCGGCGAGCGACGGCCAGCAGAGCTACTCTGGCGGCCAGGGCTGGAAGAGCGATAACGGAGAGGCGTAGGGGAACGGGACGCGCGCCTTCCAGAGTAGGCAGGGTTCTGGCGTGCCCAGAGATGCTGCGCAATCTCATGCGGTCGTTCGCCGTTCTGAGGGCAGGGTGCGTCGGGATGGAAACCGCGAAGGCCCACTTGGCGGTACGGACATGCTCTGTAGAGGTGACCGGGCTCCCCACAGTGGTAGCAGAGAGGCCTGCGGTCCGGTGTACGCCACAAATCCGACTTGCGAGGGCGTGGCCCAGCTGTAGCAGATGCGGGTGCGGAATATGCGGCGATGTTACTCACGGGGGTCGTCGGGGCCATACCCTAGCCAGGCACGCTTCCGTGACATGTGCCGATGTTGCTCACGCCAGGCGTTGGGGTAATGGGACCGTAGCCTGTCGTGCGACGTACAACGGATGCGTACGTGGGTCTGTCATCCGACTGGAACGGCGCTTCGGGGACAGGAGGTGCCTGCGCAGCCTGTGGCACCTCGTCCCTGACGATTTCAGTCAGCGCTGCCAGCGGCGCAGGTGCAACCTGCGGCAGATGGGTCCGTTGCAGTTCCTCCCGGACAACGGAGCGAATTAGTTCGCGCACGGTGTCTGCACTGCCGCCGAGACACGACGAAAAGCCTTCGGGCACCATGCAGTTGATGTCCCGGTTGTACTGGCGGGCCCGTTGTTGCAGCGTCGTCTACATCGTGGCCGCCTCGGTTAGAAATTCCGCCACCGTGCGGGGTTGGCTGCGCACGAGGCCCGCGAACAGCTCCTGCTTAACCCCACGCATGAGATGGTGCAGCTTCTTCTCCTCTGTCATGTTGGGGTTGGCGCGCTTGAAAAGACGGACCATGTCTTCGGTGTACATGCGCACGCTTTCGTTCGTGCGCTGATTTCGGGAGTGCAACGCAGCTTCAGCCTTCTCCCGGCGGTCAGCGTTGGGGAACGTAGCCAGGAGACTCCGGCAGAACGTCTCCCAGGTGGGAAGTGTAGCCTCGTGGTTTTCAAACCACGTCCGAGCAGACTCTTCCAGGGCAAAGGAGACGTTATTCAGCTTGCGCTCGTCGCACCAGCCGTTGTAGCGTGCGACCCGCTCGAACGTCTCCAGCCAGTGCTCAGCGTCTTCGAACACGTCACCGTGAAAAGATGGCGGTGTCCGCGGTGGGTGGCAAAGGATCGGCACCAGGGGCCTGGTGTCAGCAGCCATGGCAGTTGGACTCGACGGTAGAGGCTGGATCGGCGGCGGGGTCCTGGTGTCAGTTGCCATGTCAGTTGGACTCGGCGGTCGAGGCTGCGTCGTCCTTGTTGGCGGGGAAAGGGGCCCAAATTCAGGCGACTCTCCGCGGAGACGGCGGCTGGGTCGCTGGTGAACCGGTGTGAGGTCCGTAGTGACGCTGTACGGAGTTTGCAGGTCGGGAAGCGTACCCAGCACTGCTCCACCAAACTGTAGCATGCAACGCCAAAAAGAACACCCGCGCAGAGACGAAAAACCTGCGGCGGTCACCCAGTGGTTGGAGCGCGCGCGAGAGAGCCAACTAACTTCTTCCTCTTCTAGCGCATGCACTACTTCTGTCTCTTCTTCGAATGCATGTATCAATATTAAGGTTTAAAAATTTATTGGGGATTCTTGAAGGCCACAAGGCTGTTAACTGCTACCTCTACTTGTTAACCAAGAGTGAGATAAAGTGGACACGTTGTTCATCCATGATCCGTATTTGAATTCTTTTGGAAAAGTGGAATACATCGTGCTCTGTGGCAATGGTAACTAAGCAATCACAACTATGAACCGAAAACAAAAAACGCGACATTGATCAATCGAGAACACGAATTCGTGGAGTCGAGTAAAATGAGCTACATATGCACTTAAAAAAATCACTTGTCAGAAGAAACCAATCATATTAAATGCACCTCCCACTTAATGACGTCAAAAATATAGTCAAATGATTATTCCATACTAACGCATAGAGTTTATTTTGAATTGAATACTGAAATTGAATTAGCTGCCAGACGACGCACATTTGTTTCTCCGATAAGGTGCGGAGAACACGAAAGTGCTGGAGATACATGAAAGAACACGGATAGCATTAAATTAATGCTGGGCAGTCTGGGAAGGGAATAACAGTTTATGGCGGGTAGCCATGCGCTGGTATTTGCAAAGAAAAATTAGGCGAACGCTTAGCCCTCACCTTAAGAGCAGGCGCCGCAGCACCTTCTCCTCATTTTTCTTCTTTTCCTTCTTTTTCTTTTTGATTTCTCACCGAATGCAAATCCACAATCACATTACCGATCACAGTCATTGATTACAATCACAATCACTGATCAGATTACCTATTACTAATTTCCAGTAATAATTATCAGTTACCAATCACCAATTATTATATAGGACCCACTGCATGACATACCGCGCCACTAAAAACTGATACAACCACACATCATTTGTTTGATTGCAGTTGAGCACCATGCCACCGCCTTTTCATTCCGCTCATCTTCTCACACCTAATTAGCATATATGTAAATACACTTGAACACAACAAACAAAGTGTAGAAACGCTGTACATTTCATGACGTTTCGGCCGTTGACCAGGCAAACCGACTCAAGTCCCCGACCGAAACGTCATGTGAAATGTTTCTTCATCATCCTATTAAGGCGGAAGCCTTTAATGCCTCATCGTTGTAAGCAAGAGTTATCGACAGAAATGTCACGCTTATCAATTGGTCGAAACGGCCGTGACGTCACAGTGCGCGAGTTCCAAACGGGGCCAATAGTACTTTGGCTAGTAAGCATGCAACCAATTATAGGGATCGTATAGTGATGCTCCAAGTAAGTGGGAATGTGTTTAGTTAAATGCTTAATTACTCAATTAGCCTAATGAACCCTTCTAGTCAGGCCAGATAAATAAATAAAGCCCAGTAGGAAATTCGTCGAGTTCGGGAATCGAACCCGACCATTGTAAGTTTTCTTTCCAGCAAGGACAATGCTGTTGATTTTATGCTGACTACTGTAACCTGATAAGAGCTCTGCTATATGTATTTTTTTCCCTTTGTTATCTGTATTTCCTGTATTTTCTTTTTTTTTGCGTGTGTGTGAAAACAACCAAACCACTGCATTCCTGTCAAAGTGGGGGCCCATGGCCTTGTCAAGCTGTCAAACGGCAGCTTTTACTACGGGTCCCCAGCATCATCTGTACCACGGTGGCAAAATAAAATTTGAATTTGAATTTGAACCCCAGTCTCCAAAGTGCGAGACGAGCATGCTAACCAATCCGCCATGCCAGCTTTTTTTTCTTCAACATGGTATTTATTACAGTGATGTAATGTTCTATGTACATGAACTATATACAAGCCATTATGAAAACAGTGGTAAACAATACATATTGAAAAGATCATGCACTAGAAAAGGGGCAATGCAGAGCACATCACTAATAGTGAGTGCCACTCTGGTTTTCGTACTCAGTCTGGGCATACACGTCTCTTAGATGAACAACCATTCGACTGAAGCGATCCTTTGTGGACACAACAGGTTCACAGTGTCTGTACATCATGCGGGTTTTCCAGAGGCTGTGCAGTCCAATCAGAAAGAACATGACCAGGGGTTCATCAACAAATGGCAGCGCAGTGAGATAGCGAACAGAATGTGGAGTCAGATGAATTCTTTTTTTTAAATGTGCGTTTCAGGATATCCCAGAAGAGTACCGCATCATTGCAACTGATGAAACAATGCTCAATTGTTTCTGGTTCATCACAAAGGCGGCAATTAACGGTAGACACAAAAATGCCCTTTTTCTCTAACCTGCAACGCACCGGTGTGTAACTTAAAGAAAAAGGTCTTTGTACACGGCGAGACTGGCATCTTACGTACTCTTTTGAATACGTCATGCCCCGGTAAACCACAATACAGAGAGCGGTACATAGGCGGAGGGAAGAGCATACTAATCAAATCCTTATACAACTTTTTCCTCGACACTAAAAAAAGGAACTCAGGAGAAAAACGAACAAGTAGGAAACGGACAGCCAAATACACCTCTCGCATTATGCCCCACAAAGACGGACGGCCACAAACATTGGAAGACACAATGAGGTTGGGTAAAACATGAACTAAATTTGTTTGCAGGAATGAACGTACTATTGGGTGTGTAGTGTCACGGAAAAACATGAAACGTGACACTATCTGTCGGACATACAGGTGAACTAGACCAAGGCCGCCAGCGCTTACAGGCCGATAAAGGTTATCACGCCTCATGGATTCAAAAGACGAATCCCACACAAAAGTAGCGAAAACTCTGTGAAAACGCTGGATAGGAAGTCTTCGGCAATGAATAATTTGCAGTACATAATATATTTTAGTGGCGAGAAACAGATTACAGGCGGTCGCCCTGCCAAAAATTGAGAAGCCATGGGGGACAAACGTTTGAGCATAGCGCTGAAGAGTTGACACGCGGTCTTTCCAATAATGTGCGCTATGCTTATTGGCACTCAAATGGACGCCAAGGTACTTTGGTGGCCTGCATGTCGATGTTATACCAGCATATTCAGCAGGTGTCCTTCCCCAGCTACCAAACCAAAGACCGCAACTCTTAGAGCGATTAATCCGACTTCCTGAGACCGAACCAAAGTCCTCCGTTAAACGAATAACCTCCTCGATGCTTGGCTTATCAGTACAAAAAAATGCAAGGTCATCTGCATAAGCCAATACCTTCAGTTCGTGGCCCATTATTCGGAAACCATTGACAGCTCTACTGTTTATAACACTTATGCAAAGCGGCTCCAAGTATAATGTGAGCAGGAGCGGAGACAGTCGGCACCCTTGTTTCACCGAAGACTGAATTGGGACTGGTTGCGAGAGACAGCAATTAACAATCAAGCGCGTGGTACAGGATTTGTAACAAAGGCGTGTGCCAGTAGAAAGTATTGAACCGAGATTGACGTGATTTAAAAGTGCAAAAATAAATGAATGGCACACTCGATCAAATGCCTTTGCCAGGTCAATTTGCAGCATTGCTAATTGTTCTTGAGCGTCACTGCAATACTGCAACACCGTACGCGCTACATGTAGGTTAGATTGTATTCATCGTCCCCACAAGCCACATGTTTGATGAGGCCCAATCAAAGTAGACATTGCAAGCTGCAGCCGATTTGACAGTACTTTAGCAAAAATTTTATAATCTACATTAGAAAGCGTGATTGATCTGTAGTCATCTACAAATCGAAGCTTTTCCTTATCCTCGGTTTTTGGTATAAAGACAATATGACATTTCGTAAATGATTGAGGCAGAATTTCAACATCAATACTTGTCTCGAAAATTTGGAGCAGGACCGGGGCTAGAACGGATTTAAATGCCTTGTAAAATTCTCCTGAGAGGCCGTCAGGCCCCGGAGTTTTCGAAAGCGGCAATTGATCAATTGCATCTTGCAATTCACCCAAGCCTAAAGGGCCACTTATTGCCTTGCACGCATCCTCATTGAGTGGGTTAATCATGGACACCAATCGCGCTATATGATCATCATCTGCAGTGCTAGACGTGGCAGCAAACAGAGAGCTATAGTGGTTTTCAAACTCGGTAACTATGATATCTTTACTTGTGACCAGGGCACCGTCATAGTAGAGCTCAGAAATTTGCTTGGCAGCCACGTGACGACGCTTATCTAGCAAGGCCTGTCTAGTAGGCTCCTCCGACTGCAGATCACGGTTGCTGCGGGATCGTACACGGGCCGCACGATAGCGTTCTGCATCAAACTTCTGAAGGTTGCACTTAACAGCACCAATTTCCTCTGTGTACAAGCCAGGAGCCTCACATTGAAGCGCATGCAGATTATAAAGACTCTGAAGTAACCGTTTCTCCTCACCATGCTTAAGATAAGACTTCACGGAGCCGATCTCAATAGCTATGCTACGAACTTCTAGCTTAAACATCTCCCAAGCTGCAAATAATGGGACATCCATGACCAAGCAAGAGTCCAAAGCTGTCATTACTCGCTGCTGAAAGTGCTCATCATTTAGAAGCTCGGAATTAAGCTTCCACAGTTCCCACTGCGGCTGAAATTTGGGACGGGCGCATTCTCCAATCCGCGCAATGACCATAGCATGATCTGAGAAAGAAACAGGCTTGACATGACATGAAATGTGCCGTTTAAGGAGATCTACGGAAGCGTAAATGCGATCAAGGCGTGAACGTGAGGCTCCTCTGATGTATGTGAAGGCGGATGGCAATCCGGCATCAATTAAACCTGCGTTTTCGGTAATAGACAATAATGTACCAGAGCTCTTATCGGCGTTTTGGTTAGGACCTGTGCGATCGCGTGGGTCGCACACACAGTTGAAATCACCCACGAAAACGACATAACGATCACATCCTAGGAGAGTTGCAATGGCATGAAAAAAAACTGCTCGTTGCACCGGATTATTTGAAGCATACACATTGACAACCCTCCACGACTCGCCATGCAGTAGAAAGTCACAACATATCAGACGCCCTTCTATGTCAACCTGGTACTTAAAGTCAGAAATAGGTAGACTCTTCTTTAAGAAAAGAAAGCAACCTGCCGAAAGACCCACTGAGTGCGACACACAGACGTTGTAATCTGTTAGGAAAGGTCGCAGGGCTATCTCTGTGTCCACTTCACTTTCTATCTTAGTTTCTTGAATAGCGACAATGTCTAGCCGATTGCCCCAAAGCAATCGGCGTAACTGTACCTGTTTCTGCCTTGAACGGAGTCCACATATGTTGGGTGTTGCGACAGTCAACTGCTGGTTAGACGCCAGGGTGGCTAACCTGAGCTTCAATCAGGCATCCACGGTGTCTGGGGGCATCACTCCGGAAGGTGAGGCCTCCCTAGAGTTGACGCCCTTTCTCCATGATCTGGAGCGCCGAGGAGGTTTCTTATTCTTTGACTTGCGGAACTATTACGTCCATCACAGGCGGGACTTGTGCTTGGCGGGGACACTGTCCTCAGAGGAGGCAGAACTCGGAGATACACCGCGCTCCGAGGCAACACTTAAAATTTGCTCATCGGCATCACAGTTGCCGTCGGGGAGTGAAGTGCCAGGTTGGCACTCTGTTACCTGTGTGGCACATCCGGCAGGAGCCTCAGAAGATGTAGCATTGCAGGCACTAGGCGCCGGAGCCACACCGTCGTCCTTGTCTTCCTCTGGCCCAAGCACAGCACAGGCACGTGCGTAAAGAGTCCCATCACTGACACTACATATCTGGAGCTTGCTCCGCCAGGCATCGACGCTCATCATCTGCAGACAGCTGCTCCATCTGTGAAGGCTGGGTAGGCTCATGCTGCACAGCAGGAACGGTACCAGACAGCGGGTCAGTAGTCGCTGAGTCAATGGGCGCAACGGCTGGCGTGCCACCAGCAGCATCCAAAATTTCTGCTGCGTCCATCAAGTGCTCCTGCAATGCGTCGTCCATGGCACGGGTGCCACCGCGTAGCTTATCAGCATACGACACTACGCACTCCTCTGTAGTATGGCCGAAACGCCGACAATCATCACACCGAGGAGTGCGGCAATGACGGCGTATATGGCCAACCTTGTGGCAACGGAGACACGGTGGTGGCCTTCCTGGCACTAAAACCAGACATTGTACACCGCAAATTGTCAAAATGTGAGGCACGTCGTTGACAGTGACGCCATCAGGAATAGTAAAGGCAACGTCTCGATTCAAGGTGCGCATGCCCTCCATTTCTGGAACCCTCCGGTGCTCCACTGTGATGGACGTAATCGTTCCGCAAGCGCGAAGGGCGTCCCGAATGTAAAAATCTTCAAGATGTTCAGGGAGCCAAAGTATCTTGAGCTTTACTGTCTTCGGTTCCGGGTCAGTCACTAGACAACAGCGGTTTTTCACTTGTAACTCCCGAGTGCTCACGAGCTTAGCTTTCGCTAACGCTGTCTTGCATGTTATCATCCATACGTGAGACATCTGAAACTGTCCGATAGAGCTGATGTCACAGAGGTCAATGACACCTCGTAAGGCATCTCTGAAGTCCTGGGCACGATAGGGACGGCCAGCAAGGTCCGCATGCAGAAATACGGAGTTAAAAACCAGCTTACCAGCAGGCAGACGGGGAAGAACAGTACGGTAAGTATTACTGGCAGCAGAAGCCGCAACAGTACCTCGGCCTTGGGCCGATTTATCCGCCATGCCAGCTCGATGGTTTGAAATGAACAAAGGCGCGTCTAGTGAATACGGTGTCTTCGTTGACTCCCATCTTCCTTCCT